>NC_056727.1:269656791-269746791 GCF_019279795.1 Protopterus annectens | reverse complement strand
CCCTAGGGCCAATAGCCTAGTACCTACCTATGAACCTATGAACCTAGGATTAGCACACATGAGTGAGAATCATTACTTTCAGCTGACCTTAACTTTATTCCAGCCCCTATCCTATCCATAACCCTAAACCTGATTTTAGTGTTTAAAAAAAAAAAACTTTCCCTAACAGCATCACTATACAAGCGGCACTAAACACATAAAAACTCACATGTACACACACACAGACACACCACACACACATACACACACACTTAAATCTATCCCCTAATTTGGCCTTTACTCCAATATACAACTGAAACTATCCCCTTATCTAGCCCTTACTATAACCCTAACCCAAAATACTTCCACACATGTGTACACAACTAAATTTATACCCTTATCTAAAACATTCTCTTACCCTAATCTGCAAACACTGGCACAAACTATCCCACCCGATATACTATGTTCTGTAAAAACACTGTTCATTTGTTCAAGTAAATGAGCATTTTGCCTAATGAACTGTTTCTAACTATATTTTCTCTGCATCTCTAACCAGCTCCTTCTGGACACCTATAAACCAAACAAAAATATCAGTACACTTCTTTATAAATATAGTATTTCTCATATATGGAACAAACTCCCCCTTAACATCCAAGTAATTTCTAACATAAATCTCTTTAAGTCCAAACTTAAAACTTTTCTCCTAAATACCAGTACCCGTCACTGCAATGATCCTAGTTAAATTCCACCTTATTACCTTACTACCTCTCACCCTTTTAACACCCACCTATTACAAGTGTCCTGTCTCATTTGCATATCTTTCTCTTTTTGTTGATTAAAAAAATATATATATCTTTTGCACTGCATGTTGTGCACATTATTATAATGTTTATGTAAACTTCATTCTCAGGCCTTTTGTAAATTTCTAATGTTCGCATGTAAAGCACATTTTTGTAATGTTTGCATAAAACTTCATTAACAGATGCTTTTCTTTTTTGTAACTTTGTAATAACTGCCTGGAGTTTTTCTCCTTGGGTCTCCACTGAAAATGGGCCACTGGGTTGGACTACATATATATATATATATATATATATATATATATATATATATATATATATGTGTGTGTGTGTGTGTGTGTGTGTGTGCACCATAAAGATAGAATGAAACAAAGCAAAGAGAAATGAAAAGCAAAGGATAATGTATAGATAAGCTGAATAGCTCTTAGTTATGTAGAGGAAGATAAAAGGCAATAAAAAAGAATATTACAAGTGACAATAGCTGTCATGGCTTCATCTCTTCTTGTGCTCATTTGAATTAACTCCCATAATAATAATACGACTACATCATATAGTGACTATTGATTCAATAAAATCAAATAAAGATCAAATATGAGTAAAGTGATAAAGTTAAATAGTTTAATGACTGTTCTGACACTTTTCCTAAACCTAAATAAAGTGATTCATTTTATTTAGCAAATGTAAAGAAAGTATAGTTTAGTGAAAGCACAAAGCTTTGCCAGATATTCAGCAAATGAAAAAGGTCTAAAAAAGACAAATCTAAAAATGTCATATAAAAATGTATTTGATGGGTTCTTCAAAGACTCAACCTCAGGCTCATAGTATATGTCATTTATACATAGTATTGAAACCCTAAGCATATGTCCAGTTATAATTTGTGAGTAAATATATGCCACCTCCTTTATCCGCCAGTCTAATAGTTATGGCATCACTGTTGCTTAGATTTTTTAAAGCTCTGTTTTCTTCATAAGTCACGTTGCAAAAAATCTTTCTATGTTGTTTGTGTCAGCTTGGAAACTTGTTTCACATACTTTAATAAATAAATGAAGACAAACTGGATGCCTTTGAGGAATATCTCGAGAAGACTAGTACGTTCATTAGTTTTGACATGAAGCATTCAAGAACCAGTATCGATTTCCAGGATGTTAAACCAGATCTCAGTCTGGCACATAGTATTAACATACAGGTTCATTGGAAGAAATGTTAGAAAAATCATATGCTGCATAGATCAAGCATGCATCCCAGTTATATTTACTCTCGAATTATAAAGGGACAGATGCTTAGGGCTTCAAGACTACGTACTAATGACATATACTATGAGACTGAGATTGAGTCTTTGAAGAATAATTTCATAGAATGAGGTTATACCAAGAGAGAAGTGGAAGGAATTGTTGCCAAGAACAGGGAGTTGAGAAGGTAGAAAGGATGTCCATATTACTCAGCTCATAATACTGATTTAACTTCAGAACAGACACATGCAGTTGATGCAAGTGAAAGAGGGATTAGATTTATTTTAACGTATAGTAGAGTATAGTGAGAGACATATGTCAAGTCATTAGGAATAACTGGAAAATATTATAGACTGATCCAGACATTAAAATTGTTGTTGGAGACAAGTCAAGATTTTGTTTTAAAAATAAGAAACATTTAATGAGAGTTTTGTGCGATAATACTCCCACCAGAATCCAGAAAGAATGTATTGGAAGTCTGAGAACATATCCTTGCAGGAGACATAAGGCATTAAATCACATCACCAGTTCTGTTTCATTTCAGAATCCAACTACAAAAAGGGTTTATAACTTTGAACTCTATGTGGACTGTACATCTTGCAATATAGTTTATTTGGCACTATGTGAACAATGTATTTGTTTCCCCCAAACACCACAGCAGACAACAATAATCATGCAGAAATTTTAAGCAATAATGCACTTCCCTGAAGTGTTTGGGACCATAGATAGCACACACATAGAAACAGAAGCTCCATCCAGTGAATAGGGAAGGAAGTACATCAACATAAAAGGTTTACACTCTGTAAAATGTCAGCTTGTCTGTAATACTTAAGAGACCATCTACAGTGTATGTGCAGGTAACCCAGGTAGTTTTCATGACTCACACGTATGGCACACTTGCGATCTCTAAACTAGGTTTTCTAGGGGTGACATTTCTCAAGGCCATATAATGGGGGATGCAGGTTATGCACTGGATCCCTGGCTCATTACACCCAAGAGAAACTGACACAACTCCATAGAGCAAGGATTCAACAAGGCCCATGGTCAAACTAGGAATATCATAGAATGTATGCTTGGTTTAGTTAAGTCAAGGTTCCAGTGTCTAGACACATCAAGAGATGCACTGCAGTATAACCCAGGCACCAGTGCTGAAATACTTATAGGGCATGCCATGGTACACAGCATAATTTTCAGGAAACAGCTCCATCAAAGCCACAAAGGGGTATGACTACAGTCTCAAGGACCACACATAGGGCCAGCATCAACAGAAGACAGAGATTAGTCTGAGGGAGAACCACCAGCTGCAGATGGTGCTGCCAAATGGAGGCATCCACAGTATGCCCTGGGTCTGGCTAAGAGGCAAAGGAGAGCAATCACAATCACTAGCCAATTTAAAGCTTAAGATCTCATGCACATACAAATAGCAAAACTGAAGTTTGTCAGACTCCACAACCTTTACTTAACTATGTAATGGCTATGTTCTGATTGCATCAGACAGGGCAACCTCCAAGGACACAATTCATACCTGCACTAATTATAAGGAAGTTTGGAAACTGTAAAAAAAAAAAAAGTATATCACTGATTACTGTCATATTAGAATATGTATATGCCCTATAATGACACACAACTTAGCCTATTCAATCTACCCCCCCAAAACACATAAAAAGAAATATATTTTAAATCAATTTTCAGCACAGATTGTATAACACCTTTGTAATGGAGATAACACAGGTTTAGCAATTATCACTGCAGCATTAGAAAAGTAACACCAAACTGTTATAACTACCTTATCCACTGCAATGGATTTCAGTCTGGTCAAAATACAAAAAAGAAGATGCTTTACTCTTCCTGCTAACACAGATAATGACATCAGGCATCCCTACATACTTGCAATACCATCATTTACAAAAGTATGTAAACATGACACACAAATCAAATAATATATTTGTCGTGTAGCATTCAGTAGTATAATTGTAGAAATGTTTTTGTCAAAAGTAAGGGATACATGTAAATACATTTAAATTTATATAGATAGTTTTCATCAGTCACTGAATTTCACCTATTAATGTTAAAATGAAACATTATTTAAGAATTACCAACATATCTTGACAATACAGTAATGCAGAAAATAGTTTAATTCCCTAAGGTCCTGCTATTCTAGTAGCATTTAGCTCTGTGTTTACAAAGCAGTCTTCCCAGTATGATGTAAGGACATTACCTACACCATTACCTTTATATAGTGCAGAGTCATACTCAGCCCTGTGAGTACTGTAAGTATACAAATGATGTGTGAAATCATTAGGATTCCTGAATACCAAATTCTACACTAAGAGTAGGGAATTTAAACATGGTGTAAGGACCTACACAGTTACATGCACATGCCCTAGCAATGCAAGGATGAGCACTGAGAAGTGATACCTGCTGATGGCTTGCAGGTGTCTCTGATTACCTTGAAAGCTGGACAATTAGCTTTTACATTCTCCTCTCTCTTATATGCACCTAGTAATGGTGTGTCAGGGAGAAGAGAATTTAAAAACAGCTACAAGTACATCAATTGATATATAAAAGACTGAAAGTCCTAATATTTCTGTGCTGGCTTCTTCATGTCTTGTATCATCTTGTATCATTTGTGCACCACTTTGAAGAACAAAAATCACTTTCACAATTTAAGGAAATATGTAAACATTTTAGTTTAGGCTGCCGTAGCCTGCACAAAGTAGCCATGCATCATTGCACAAGTGACAGAACTCTGGATAGTACTCAGGAAAGTAAATACACCTGGCATGTATCTTTTTCTGTTGCACAAAGTGCAGTGAGCTTATATATGAATTATATCTGATGCAAAATTAAAATCCATGACATGACACTTTTACAGAGGATTGTCTGAATATATATCTCATCACATTTTGTGATACAATTGTTTCCTTGGAGGGATTATTTCTTCTCCCCTTTTCCAGGAAGTGTGGTCTCTCACACACACTTTAATTTGATCCAACAACCTTTGCTTCCAAGGATGCTAGGATTACAGGAGTATGCTACATGCCCAGCAAAATTAATGTTTTCAAAGCATTTAACAGACTGTCACATATACCATTGTGTAGTTCAAAATTCAACTGTTGTCACTATTGCTAACGTGATGTCCACTGTAACATAATATGTCACTAACTAGAAGCCTGATAATATATTCCACAAAGTACATGTCTGATGTAGCAAGGAGATGTGAGACGGAAGAACTGTTCACTTGAATGCATTTCTAGCTCTGGTCATTGTTACATATACCCATGCATTCTACTTCATTCACCATCAGTAATTTCCCTAACATGTATTACCTTTCTAATGTCTTTTCTATTTGCTCTCCACTTGGCATCATACAAACATGGTTCACTACTTAAGGAAAAAAAGTGAACATTTTAGTTTAGGCTGCCTTAGGTAGCTAAAAAATACCTGGTGTCTTTGCACATCCAGCAGCACTCTGGATAGTAATCTTTCCAGATAATACACTTGTCAGATAACTTTACCTGTAGTGCAAGGTGTAGCTGAGTTGAATTGACTAAATAAGTTACACAAAGCATTGTTTGAATCCTGATTACAGAACACCTTGCCATCATTCACAATATTTATTTTTCAATCGTAATCCAGTTTAAGGTACATTCACTCTCCGCTTGGCATTGTGTAAACACTGCTCACTACCTAAGGGGAACAAGTAAAAAATTTAGTTTAATCTACCTTAGATTGCTCAAACATGTCTGCTGTTATTGTTCAGCTCCCCACAACAGGGAGAGCACTTACTTCAATAAATGCACCTGACAGATTTCAAATTCTGTGTAACTGAAGTGAATTGAAAAGAATAAGGCATACAAAGCATTGTTTGAATCATGTTTATAAAACAGTGTATTATTATCCATAATATTTACTTTTCCATTTTTTCTCATTTTAAGGACATTTGTTTTCCTCTTGACAACACACAAATACAGTTCATGACCTAAGGAAAAAAGTGAAAAAAATTAGTTCAGATTGCTTTTTACAGATCAACTATGTCTGGCAACATTGTGCTGTCTTCAGCACTCTGGACAGTACTGAGGGGAGAAATCCTACCTATCATAAAGCTACCTCTGTGACACAAGATGTAAGAGCAATTACTTTTGAGAAATAATACAAGCTATTAAATATTTGAACCCAGCTACAAGATACTTTTCTAAAAAGGGTGCAAGAAGCACATATTAGGACCATAACAGTAAAGAAATGGATACTGTTAACACCTGTTTCTTGCATGCAATGTAGCAAAAAGCCTTGCATAAAGGAAATGTACTGTTTAACATATATGACTAATGTTTCAGATTTATATACACAACTTAATGTATGCCCACCTTCCTAGCATGACAATAAATATATCTCATATAAAGATCACTATCAAACAACTTGTCTTGATCATCATATTCAGCTGTACCCATATGACCAGAACTACTTGCATTAAAAATGGCTTCTACTATGAATGCATTCCAGGGCAGGATTTCAGCCACGCACATATAGGCCTCTCTGAAGTGTATCTCTATTCATTTATATATCAATTAATGTCAGACTCCCATGGTGTAAAATTAGCTCTCCCATGGCAATGCCAATTAATACATTAAGTTGTACTTTTTGTCTCCTTTATCCCATGGGTTTAATTTCCAGCTGTTGCAATAATGTTTTAATATTGGGTAAGTCCCAAGCTGATAATATGTCAGAATTCAGCAATCCTTTCACCTTCCAAAGTGCATTATTCAAAAGCTATGCCATTAGCAATTCCATTGTTGAACACTGATCCTCTGATAATGGGTAGAGCATCACACATTGCACAGCTTAGTGCTGTTTCACACATTTACTGCTATCTGCTGTAGGTAGTGCCAATGTGTCTGCCATGGGGTCCATCTGCTTACAATTATGCAAATGCAGTTGACAAGGCTGTGCATGTTTGCACAATACCAGTAACATGCAATATCTGAATAAGGTGTCAATTTAGACATAGTTTGTAAGCTTGACTTTTGTAGACATGGCTGGTGAGGATAGAATGGTGTTAAATTTAGAAAACAGAATGCAGAGGAGTTCAGGATCTATATTGCACTCTTCATGAAGTCTACTGCAGGTAGATTATACTGGGTCTCGATATATGGCTGAGGCTTGGAATACATTAGCCAAGGCTGTCTCCATTGCAAATGGCATTCCATGCAATGGAGAACAATGTTGAAACCACTATAGTGATCTTAAAAAGCACAAGCAGGACCTCATAAGCTAATAAGTGGCTGAATTTAGGACTGTGAACATGTCTGTGATATGTCAGTAATTATTTAGTCAGCCAATGCAGTTATGCATTATGCTTTCATGTATATTTGTTTTCTTAATGTTCTCTACAGCTGCAGAAGACATTACTAGAAACTCTGAGGTGCACCAGGAGAAATAAGTATGAATCAAATAAAAATGAAAGCCATAATATTATTTTAATTTCCTCAAGCACTAACATCTTGAGCAGGCAAACCTCATCATCATTTCAAGCATGCATTCCTTCCCAATAAGGGTTGCTGTATACATTAGGCAATTAGAATATCAGCTTTTCTGTGTGAGGGTTCAGGACCCAGAAGGAGCATATTTTTGTTAATTGATAATTATTTATAATATCATAACAGCAGTCTGTCAGGAAGAATTACATTATGGTAACTGTATTTGTTTAGTTAAAATGCATAATTCTAATCCATCATAGTGGAATAAAGACAGCTATTTCTTATGTCAGATTTTTCCATCATATATGGATGTTGCAAATGTGTATTGACAAATGAAAGTTTGTTTATACAGTACTGTGACATGCCATGTATCTAATTATCTCGTTTTTTTTTTTTTCTTTTTTTTGACTATACCCCACCCTTGTCTCTTTTTTTGGGTGGGGGTCATAATTTATTAACAGTCTGCTGTTTACATAACTTGGTGAGGAAAATTAATCATCAAAAGCACAGAGAGATACACCAGCCACTGCAACTGAGCCCGCCATACCTCCACAGCTGGCAGCACAGACACCCAGCACTTCAGGGTCACAAGTTGTCAGTGTTGCCTCCACAACCCCTGCTCTACCTGCTCCAAGTGCATAAAATAGTTCTGCCCTATCTACTGGTGCAGTGGTACCCTCTGGAAGTACCAGTGGAGGTGGCAATTTTGTTACGAGGCAGGAGTTGACAAGGCTGGTAGAGGAAACAATGGAGAGAGGCCTTAGTGCATTCATCAACAAGGTTGAAAGGGTCCTGTGTCACATTGCAGAAATGATGCCACTTCCAGCACTGACCCAGGGAGCTGCTACAGGAGACAGTGGTGACAGTTTTGAAAGAGATGACTAGATTTTCACAGTTCTCATGCTAGACATGGGTGCGCCACTGATGTCCCTTACCTATCTCCAATCATGGTGTCCCCCAAGCTTTTGTCTCCATCACCATCCCTGTCTGTCTTGTATGCCTTGTATAGCTGCAGATGCTTCATAACATATACTACCTACCTGACTCTCTCATTCCTAAGCACCATTTCCAACATTTCTCTCTCTCCCAAAAAATAAAAATAGAAAATGGGCTATTGTCCAACAAAAAAATTACACCCCATACATAGCCCTCCACTTCACATATACTTCATACTGATACAATTGATTCAGTCCAATTGGCCATACACCATTATTCCACTGTTGTGACCTATCACTGTTGTGGTGACCTGCAAAGTCATGAAGTGGATAGCTATGGTGTTCTCCCACCACCCTCCTGCAAATTCCTGAATTCTTTTTCCTGTGTGCTACCCTCTGCTTGCCAACCCTGTTTTCACCACTGTTCAATTCATGCCTTTTTCTCATGTTTAATCTGGCCAGAAAATAGATTCACAGACAATATGCACATGGCCAGAAATGGGTCATGAAAAATCCTTAACTATTCCTTGGCATTTTCCCACAGTTTGGCATAGCACAGCAATGTTGTGTGACAGTAAACATTGTTTAGCTTGTTACTGCAATAGCTGAAGATGTCAATCTAAATTACATTGGTATGGTTACTGTCCCAAAAAATGTGCTTAAATCTGTTGCACTATAGGAATACAGAGTAAAGCCATACTAAAGGCAGTACTGTGGAAAAGTTAATGTAACATTTATTAGGCTGCTGGATGCATTAAACTAAGACTTCCTATGTGATGTGTTGATATAATTAACTTGTTTATAGACTGATTTTTTTGTCATAATATCATAAGATTACGAAGCCAAGGTGGTGCAGTGGTAGCACTGTTGCCTCACAGCAAGAGGTTTTCCCATTCAATTCTCAGCTGGAGCGCCTTCTGTGTGGAGTCTGCATGTCCTCCCCATGGCTGAGTGTCATTCGAAAGACATGCGTAAAATGGGCGTGCCTTCGCTGAAGGTTGGACATTGAGCTGGCACCTCGGCACCCGTAAAAACTCTACTGCCAATCATTAGCAGATCAGAGTTCTGCTGTGGCAACCCCTAACCGGGAAAAGCCGAAAGAAGAGGAAGAATATCATGGGTTTGATTACAGCTGTATGTCAGTTTATGACTTCATGACAGTTCATATTCCTAAAATATATATTTAATTACAAATGCCTATATTTCTCTACATATAACTAATTTTTGTAACATAAAGTAACTCTAGAATAGTGCAGCAAAACATAATTTGTAAAAAACATTACGGCCCCCAAAAGGAAGACTTAGTAATCCAAACTTATTCTGGTTAGGTATTCATGTTTATTGCACTCTCCCACCCCTTATTTATAGCTATAACAACCAGTTTATTGTACAGAGCAAGATGGATTACCCTACAGATGTTCCTACATGTCCTTCAAAACATATGTGTGCTATTTCTCTCTGCATCTGTCTCTTTCACCCCCTTATTCGGTAAGTTTTCCGTGTACTTCAGTAGTGCCTTTTTAATGCAGAGAGCAGTAATTCATTTGTGGCATGATGAGCTAATTTTTGGATATGTCAAAAGATTTGGTAATAATGTCATGGGTTCTACTCCAGCCATTAGCCAAGTGTTAATGACTGTTTTTGTTTCAGTAATGTAGGTACATGTCTTGAATACATACTGTTGTAAACTGACATTATCTTTCTTAATTTATAATTTACCTTGTCCCTGCCTCAGTGTTACACTGACAATGTATCTTCTCCTTTCTGTATCATAATTTTTCAGCCTTTGTATTTGTGCAAAGTTTGGCAATGGGCAATAAGTGCAACTAATACTAAATGGAAGTACAATGCTTATAGCAATGAATTTTGATTTGATTGACTTTATCTGCATTACCCTTTCTCACTTTGTACTACTATGCTAAGCTATGCTTATTCAGTTTACTGTAAATTTAAACAAGAGGAAAAGTTGGGTGTATGGGTTACAGTGCTCAATAGGGTAATAAAGATGATTACATACATTCATGTTTACTGAAATCCACTGTCAGCTCTTACATTTTACAAATATTAATTTATACATGTACTAAGATAACACTCAGGGGTGAATTATAGGTTCATAGGTTCATAGGTTCATAGGTTCATACTAGGCTATCTGCCCTGAAGCAATTATAAGCCTAGCCCGATTCTGTATGGCTTACGCCACCCCTTGATTTGAGTATACTGTGCCCTTTTTAAGGTTTAGTTTACTGTGCCTCTGTCTAATAGTGACACGGGAGTAATCCCTGGGACAAACCTACGATCCCCATCCACCTATCGAGATTCTTCTTGAAGAGATTCAGTGAGGTGCTCTGCCTCACATGAACTGGAATTCTATTCCAGAGCGAAGGGAGCCTCTGGGTTATGAACCTGTCCCTCCAGCAAGTTCTATTTATTTCTGTGCTGAGGTTCAAGTCCCTCGAGCGTGTGGCTCTAAGGGATTTAGATTTACTGAGGTAGAGCATGTCCATTAATTCTGGATTTGACATAGCTTTGTATGTCAGGCATAGATCGCCTTGAAGTAGGCGGTATGCAACTGAGTAGAGCTGGAGTTTTTTTAACCGAGCAGCATATGGCATCTGTTTGAGACCCTTGATCCTCTTGGTGAGATACTTTTGGGGTCTTTCTAATTGCTGCAGGTGTTGGGTAAGGTACATCCCAAAAAGGGCATTGTATTCTATGATGGGCCTGATGAGGGATGAATAAAGGGGCACGATTACCTCTCTTGATCTAGATGTGAAACCCTTCGTGATGAGGTGGGCTATGTAGAAGGTCTTTCTAACCACTTTGGCAATGTGGTTTTCAAAGGAGAGATTGCTATCAACTTGGGTCCCCAGGTCCCTAATAACTTTCTCTGTACTTAATGGGTTTCTGCCTATGTGGTAATTTGTGGGCACATTGTTTTTGCCAAAGGGTATGACTATACATTTTTTGGCATTTAGCTTTAAACCATGGCGCTGGCACCAGTTACCTGTCTCTGTGAGACCTTTTTGAAGGATGTTTGTGTCAGCTGGAGAGTTGATTATGGCGCCCAGTTTGCAGTCATCTGCGAACTTGGTGAGCCATAGTCCTCCCACATTTGCCTGTACCTCGGAAAAGTATATACCGAACAAGAGTGGTCCCAGGACAGAACCCTGTGGGACGCCACTTGTGACTGGTTTCGAGTCTGACATGGCTCCAGCAACTCTCACTCTGTGGGTTCTGTCTTTGAGCCAGTTTGTGACCCATCTTGTGACATAGGGGTTTATATTTAAGCTGGATAGCTAATCTATGATACCCAAGTGGGGTATTGTGTCAAATTCCTTTGCAAGGTCCAGATAGGCTGTGTGGACTACCTTCCCTTCATCTATGGCTTTGGTGACTGTTTCGAAGAAGTCAACCAGGTTCAAAAGGCAGGATCTGCCCTTGACAAAGCCGAACTGGGTAGGATCTAGTGTCTGTAGGTCCCCAATGTCTTTGTTTATGAGCTCCATGATGATCCTCTCCATAGCCTTGCAGACTAAGCTAGTCAGGCTTATGGGGCGATAGTTTCCAGGGTCCGTAGAGGCTCCACCTTTGTTGAGTGGGACCACTGTTGCTGTACGCCATTCTGTGGGTGCATATCCTGTAGTGAGGCTGAGATTGTATAGCTGTTTTATTTGAGGGTTGCATTGGTATTTTGAGAATGTAAGGATACATGTAGAAAACAAAATGTCTCATGATGATTTTTTCTAACTACTGTTTCTGTACAGATTGGCTAAACCCCTTTACCTAACATATCATTATCCTGCTGCTATACAAAACTGCCTGCTACCTATTGAAAAAAGGCTGTTATCTTGTAAAGTTGTTTGAGTGGAAGTCGGCACAGAGCAATACAGATTATTGCCAACTTCTGTTTTAAGTTCAACACTTCAAGGTATGATAGCACGTGATCTAACACCTTGCCATCAGCACTGCAAATCAGCTAAGAAGTTCTGCACCCTTAGCAGAAAAAAAAGGAGATAAAAGAAATATATTTTTCTGTTTCAAAAGCTTTACACGTCTATATTAGTTACCCAAAGAAAATCATGAGCTTGGAATGATGTTAACTCACCTATTTAAATTTTGTGAACTAATGTGTCTGCTGTACAGTGTTCCCAGTTGCACTGTTTTATCAGCTTGATTAACCTATTCTCAACACATCTGTCAGTGCCATTCCACAGTGTACTGTCCTATGTATGACTTCCATGTTTGTCTTGCCAATGCACATAGTGCAAGTATGAGACACTGCAAGTGTGCAATCATCCCGACATGATGTCACAGAATTTTTGATTGATAATCCAGTGATGCACAGCAGTCAATTTGTATGTCATCCCATTATGTGGCACATGTCAATGTCCCTCACAGTATCACAATGTACAGTTAAGGACCTAATATACATTGCAGTAAGAAAGTAAGTATTTACATTTGACAATCATAGTAAGGTTACATTTTCCTATGCATGCATATACCTATATATATATATATATATATATATATATATATAGATATTTATATATATATATATATATATATATATATATATATATATATATATATATATATATATATATCTGTTGCATGATGTTGGATTCACAGTCCTATCTCTTCCAAGCACTGATTTTTACAAATATTCCAATATTGTTTCACATAAATTCTATGCATCTTCTGCTGTGGCCCTTGCAACTATTAAATTGCTCTCTAGACTGAATAGATTAGATAGGTAGTTGCCGCAATACCTAACATGGAAGACTTAAGTGTGTGTGTGTGTGTGTGTGTGTGTGTGTGTGTGTGTGTGTGTGTGTGTGTGTGTGTCAGACTGAGTTTATATGCTGATTCAGACATTTAGGTTTCAGGACATTTTTCTGCTAGGGCATTTGGTCAGGAACATATGTCTGAATTGCAATTCAGCTGCAGAGATGCATTTAGTATGTATTCACTTAACTTGAGAATAAATACTAAATGGTCTCACAGCTCCCTATATACTTATTTTTGCAGTGACATTCTCTCTGACACATACACTGATGAGTTAATTCTGACATAAGTGGAATCTCATATGAAAGTCAGACTTCTCTTGTGGTGCTTACAATGAATATATTGTTCTTTAGATTGTGTAAGTTTGATAGATAGAAAGTTCAATACTGAACATAGAAGACTTGTCTGTGCATGTGTGAGACTGTGTATATCCCATGGTGTTTTTTCAAATTCCCATGTAAATAATACATTTAACTGTTTTCACAGCTCCCTTATCACTATTTTTTACAGTAACATCTTCTGTGAAGCATACTGATCATCCTGACAAAAGTGAACTGTCTCCATTCAAAGTCTGATTTCATCTGTGGCACTTTAAAATAGTAGATTGATGTTTAGTTATGTAGGTGGTTTAATAGCCAGCATAGAAGATTTGTATAAGCGTGTGTGTGTGTGTGTGTGTGTGTGTGTGTGTGTGTGTGTGTGTGTGTGTGTGTGTGTGTGCGCACCACTCTGTGGTATCTCCACTTTTCCCTGATATAAATGCATGTAATTATTTTCACAAGTCCCCTATCCCTATTTTTTTCAGTAACAGGCTGTCTGACACACACACTGATGAGATCATCAAAACAAAAGTGAAATTTCTTTTCTCATAACCAGACTTTTCCTGTAGCACATGGAACTATTACATTGATCTCTTGACTGTGTAACCTAGATAGGAGTTTCAATACCCAACCTTTTAGATTTCTGTGTGTGTGTGTATATGTGTGTGCGTGTTCATTAACACATTATCTTGATATCCAAAAGATTTGACTTTTAACTGCATTCTTAAATACATATTCTGGGTGCATGCTTTTCTATCGTAGGTTCGATGATGATGTCTTCTTATTATGGAAGGGAACCATGGAACAATTTCTAGAAACTAGGAGTTATATTAATGAAACTACCTCATAACTTCACTTCTCTTTGGAAGCTTCTGATGTGAATATAAATTTATTGGATATTACAATAATGTTAGATAAAGAAGGTAACATTTCAATACATTTATATAGGAAACCATGTCATTGTAACCACCTTTTATTTAGGGAGAGTATACTTGTGCTACCCCAAGAGTAGGATGGATGATTATACGGTTAAAGGAACTATACCATATGGACACTGTCCTGTATGTAAATATATTGATAATAGTAGTACCATTATATATCCTGACCAAGGTAAAACCTACAGATTTAATATATATGCTACATATGACTCTGCTCATATTATCTACTTAGCATACTGTAAAGTATGCTTTAAATTTTATATAGGAAAGACAGATAGAGCTTTAAAAGATAGAATAAAGGAACACTATTATCACATTAATAAAAGAAGCAATGTTAGTGCACTTTCCAAACATGTCAATGAAACTCATAGTATGCATATATTTATGTTCATGGTCATAGGTAAGATTTTTGAAAATATTAGAGGTGATGATATCAGAAACCTGACTGAACAGCTTAAAGCAAAGTGGATGATTAGGCTTAGGGAAGATTATGGACATGGTCTGAATGATAGGGTTCCTAATAGACCTAAGTTAAAAGCAAGACCTCAATGTAGATGAAGGATTTTTTTGTGCATATATATTGTATTTTGATGGTTTATAAATGTATTTATGATATCATGCTTATGTATTTACATATGTACATGTATGTATGTATATATTAAGATATACAAGCATATGTATATATTGTAGGTGGGTTAATAGGGTTCCTATTGCATGATCAAAAATTGTAAACAGTGAACGCGTATTGAGCGAACCCGATTGGTCGAAACATCGCATGCGTAACATGGAAATCGCCGTAGGGAATATTTTCCCTTTACTTCAATGCAGTGTGATCTTGGAGTAGGAATATTTAAGTAGTGGGGGTGTAGGGGGCTTGCCCCCCTGACTACAGTGTTTAAGTAAGTATAGTTTTTTATTTTTTTTTATTATATTTTCAAAATTTTAAACATCTCTCATATGGTGTCAACCATATGGTGTTCGATGTTTGAAACTTTCTAAAATATAATATAGACCCATTTAATATATGTTATAATTTAAAAAAATATGAACAGTATTTTATATGTTTTGAATGGTCATAATGGTATTTTAATAAAGGTAGAAGTTGGGATTGGAATGTAGATAGGAGTATATTTATGTCAATACCTTTTTAAGAAATGGTTTAAATTTGTCATGTGACCAATTAATTTGTAAGGGTGGAGTATTTAATGAATTTTATTCATTGTTTGAAATAAATCTGAAGAAGCAGTCAAACTGTGAAAGCACTTATGTACCAATAAAATCTACGTTTTTTTATAGAACTGGAGTACTCAGCTATTCTTGGATTCATTTGTTTGGTTCATGTTTTATACAAGAATATACATATAGCTACCTGCAACATCAGTAAGACAATTTATACATACACTTGAATAAATTAGTTTAAATTTCTTTGCACTTTGCTTTAACTCATTCCCCCCAAATGTAAATTTACACCATAACTTCTAATCGATGGTGCCTAAGCTTTTTGATTGCCTCAAATTATGTCCTACATTTCAAACAAATGTTCATATCTCCAGAGCTATAGGTGTTACTAAAGAAGTATAGATGGCAAACTCTTCAGCACAAAATATTTTTAGACAGGTAGTATTATTTAGGTTCTAAGTCTTAAACTGGATTGTATAAGTCACTGTCAATACTATTAGCTAGATTCAATAAAGCTTACATGGTCTGTTTACACTATGTCCACAGCAGTGCACTGTTTTGTATTCAGTAAGTGGCACACACAACCGGACATCAAGGTAAACACTGTGTCATGCTAATTACAGCACAAGTAGCTGAATTGTATGGTAATCAACCAAGCCAAGATGGAGACACTGTTCAAGAAACTATAAATCAACCATGTAGACTCAGTGGTGGTTTTCTATGTGAATTCCAAAACCTTGTATAGCCACAGAAACTAGACTACACAGAAAGAATGTTAAGAGCTACTGTTGCTTTAATTCATTTGTATGTGCAACAGGCTGAAGTCTATGCTGCTGCTGCAGCTAATAGACCAAGGGCAAGAAGGAGAATATTTTTCAGACCCCTGTTTAACTTATCACACCCTACATGATGTGGGAATTGTAGAGAGCTGCAGGATGGATAGAGACACACTGCAGGAACTCTGTAACCTCTGTCATCCTCAACTCAGAGCCAGTGCAAACCAACAGGGATCCAACCCAGTGGAGACAAAGGTATGTGTAGCACTTAGAATCTTAGTTACAGGTACCTATCAAAGACCAACAGGGACATGCTGGGGGTATCAGAGGCATCAGCATCCAGGATCCTTCAACAATTCCTCAATGCTATGCTCCAACATGCCAGTGACCACATATGTTTTCCCTGTACTCCTCAGGATAGGACCAGAAATATGCAGGAGTTCTACCATGTAGCACACTAGCCTGAAGTACTAGGTGCCATAGATTGCACAGATATAGAACTTAAGGCATCACCTGGGGAACAGGGAAGGCTCTACATAAATAGAAAGGGCTTCCACTCTATTAACTGCCAAGTCATGTGTAATAGCAAGGCAATCGTCTTGAACATGTGTGGTGGCAACCTTGGCAGTTACCATGACTCACATAACTGACATACCTCCCAACTATATCAGATGTTCTCTAGGGGGGATATCCCACATAGTCATATACTGGGGGATGCAGGTTATGCACTGAAACTGTGGCTGATGCAGCCATCAGAAATTCATACACACACACACACACACACACACACACACACACACACACACACACACACACACACGCACACAAACACACACTGAAGAATGTCATAATTAGACACATGCTCAAACCAGAAATATCATAGAGCATGTGTTTGGGATGCTGAAGTCGTGTACCAAGTGCCTAGATACATCTAGGGGAGCCCTGCAGAACAATCTATGAACATGTACTGAAATATTTATAGTATGTTCCTTGCTGCATAATATCATCCTAAGTAAACAGCTTCAGCAGGATCAACAAGGGAAAGGACCACACATCTCACCACCAATTACAGGGTCACCATAGCCACAGGCAGATGAGGAGGCAGAAGGAGAACCAGCAGCCGCTGTGGTGTAGGCAGATGTAGGCATGCTCAATATGCTCTCACATTGGCTAAGAGACAATGTATAGCACACTCACTCACTCACCATCTAAGGGCCTAAAACCTTCTTCCTATTCACATACATATACTAACATTGATGACAGGCAACTTTCACAACCCTTACTTACCCATGTATTGGCTGTGTACTGTTTCCATCAGACAGAGTCAGCCCTGAACTAAAACTGCAGCAACTGCTGCATTTCAAGGTAAGTCTTGAACCTGGACTGTATTATATAATAATATGAATGAGTGGCATATCCTTGCATTTCATTGCTTGGAACTGTAAGCAAGTAAAAGTTGGGAGATTTGTACAGAAATGATCTTGACACATGACAGCAGAGACTTATTTGACTTATATGTGTCCATTACCAAGTAGTGGGCCTCAGCAATCAAAGATTCTCAATGTTTCTGGAATTCATAAATTCCAATGCCATGGATCAACTTATCCACACCCCCACTAGGGGCGGCAATATCCTAGACCTAGTTATTACCAACATGGGCAACCAGTGCTCCACACCAGAGGTCAATTCCTCTTTGGTCAGATCCAACCACAAGCTAATCACCCTAGACATCCACATCTCTCCCCCACCCCCCATTAGGGAAACCACAGTAAAAAATTTCTCCAAAGCCAACTTCACGCTTCTTAAGACAGAAGTGGTAAACTTCACGACACCCATGCTGACGGACAATAGAGGTATGACTGCTGAATCCTACACAAATGCACTTTATAAGCACTTACACGAGTACATGGATCATGCAATCCCTAACAGAATCAAGATGCTATCCTCCAAAAAAAGGAAGCTAATCTGGTGGTCCCCTGCCATAAACAAACTCTACAACAGAAGAAAGAAACTGTTGCAAAAAACAGTAAAATCCCATGATTGGAGAAATTCCCTGGTCAGCCTCAGTAAGAAGCTGAGATCCCTCATAAAGTCCTCCAAAGCTAGTTATGAAAACAAAATCGCCACTGACTCTAAAGACAAGCACAAAGCATTCTATAGATATGTCAAGAATCTCAATGGCAACACTCAGATCTGCTCTGAGTTACAGCACAATGGCACTAAATATACAGAACCAACTGATATTGCCAACATCCTGGCAGATAGGTTCAGTGCTAACTTTACCCCCCTGTCATCCCCTAAAGGGCCCATCTCTGTACTGGAAGAATGCAAAGTTCCTGTAATCATGGCTGCACAGGTAAAAAAACACACTATCCAAAGCCAAGAACACAGCATCCATGGGACCTGATGACATCCCAGGCTGTGTTCTACATGGACTACAGAACGAACTGGCACCCCACCTAAGTACCATGTTCAATCATAGCCTCACCTCAGGCTATGTGCCCACTGAATGGCGCACAGAGACAGTTATACAGCTCCACATAGGGGGAGCCACAACAGACCCCGGAAACTACCACCCCATTAACCTAACGAGCCTGGTCTGCAAGGCTATGGAACGTATCATCATGGAACTTATAAACAATGACATTGGTAATCTGCAAACTCAGGACCCCACCCAGTTTGGGTTTGTAAAAGGCAGATCATGTCTCCTAAACCTGATAGACTTCTTTGAAGCAGTCACCAAAGCCGTAGATGAGGGTAAGGTGGTTCACACAGCCTATCTAGATCTCTCCAAGGCTTTCAACACCACCCCCCACTCTGGAATTATAGATAAACTCACTAAACTAGATATAAATCCCTATGTCACAAGATGGGTTGCAAACTGGCTCAAGGACAGAACCCACACTGTGAAAGTAGCAGACTCCAAATCCAACTTCAGACCAGTGACAAGCGGAGTACCACAGGGTTCAGTCCTGGGTCCTCTCCTGTTTGGTATCTACTTCTCTGAAGTACAGGCCAACACAGAAGGTCTTTGGCTAATGAAGTTCACAGATGACTGCAAACTAGGAGCCATAATCAAAACTCCAAAAGATGTGGACATCCTACAAAAGGGCCTCACTGAGACAGATGCCTGGTGTCAAAGCCATGGCCTCAAGCTCAATGCCAAAAAGTGCATTGTCATCCCTTTTGGTAAAAACTCAGTACCCATGAACTATCACATAGGTGGTAGTCTACTTAACACCGAAAGTGTGATAAGAGACCTTGGGACACAGGTGGACAGTAGTCTCTCCTTTGATAATCACATCGCCACAGTAGTCAGGAAATCTTTCTACGTGGCACACCTCATTACAAAAGGTTTCTCATCCAGGAAAAAAGAGGTCATTGTTCCCCTCTACTTGTCACTCATTGGACCCATTATAGTGTACAATGCCCCTTTTGGTATGTACCTCAGAAAACATATACAACAACTGGAAAGGCCACAGAAATACCTCACAAAGAGGATTACTGGCCTCAAAGAGATGCCCTATGCAGACCATCTCAAGAAACTGCAGCTTTACTCCGTTGCATATCGCCTACTCAGAGGCGATCTCTGCCTAACACACAAAGCTATGTCAAACCCAGAGCTTTTAGACATGCTCCACTTAAAGAAATCCAAATCCCTACGAGCTACACGCTCTAGGGACCTAAACCTCATCACCACAATAAACAGAACATGCTGGAGGGAGAGATTCCTGTCCCAGAGACTTCCCATACTCTGGAACAAACTACCTATCGATATCAAACAAAGCTCCTCATTAGCACTCTTCAAGAAAAATCTTTATGATTGGATGGGAGATAGGAAATTCACCCCGGGGATCACTTCTGTGGCTCTGCTCAGCAGTGGCACAGGAAAATAATTTTCTTGGGTGGTGAAAGCCAGGGCACCTTTGGCTAGGCTTATATAGGCCCTAGGGCTAATAGCCTAGTACCTACCTATGAACCTATGAACCTATTCACACAGTCATACCTCTCAAAAGTACTGATGATCACTGCATGCTCTCAGTTTAGCATAATATGTTTGTACTGGAAAATTATTAAAGAGAGAAGTTAGAAAGTGAGGATAGACTTTGCAGTTTTAGACTTCAAACCCCCCACAAGATCATTCACAAGAAAGCTGGGAAATGTTGACGCTATCAACTGTCTAACTTTCTAAGACTAATATAAGTCAAAGGTACAATTACCAGTTCAATATCACAAATGCAGATATACTAAGCAATAAGTCAGCTATGCACCCTGAGCATTAGACACAAAGTTTATGTATCCCTGAAAACAAAAGATACAAAACAGTGATATAGTACTGTTGTCATCACTTACATAGGGTTTTTTGTATGTGTGTGGGGGAGACAGGAAGCCTAGGCTGGCACAAAAGGTCAGTGAGTATGAGTAAGAAGGAGAACCAGGCAGACATTTGGATAAACCAACAAATGGCCAGTAAGACAAAATGAGTTTTAAGTTGTGTGACTGAATCATGTAACTGCCGTGTGTGTGTCTATAGGGGTCCTCCAGTTGAAACTGGTGTGTGAGTGCATAGTCCAGTTTTCAGGTTAGTGCTGAATTCAGGGCTGTGTTACAAGTCTCTGTGTTTGCCCATACCTTACTTGGATAGAAGGAAGTTTCTCTGTTCACTGTGAGAGAGGGAGCTTTGAGCAGCCTATCTGACCCTGGAGGAGTGGTTTCAGCACAGAAATTAGTAGTTTATTGGCCATTTTGGGCTACTTTCTATCTCTTTCATTTCCCTGCTATAAAACCTGCATTTGCAAGGTGTTTGTGCTAGTATACAGCTCAGCAAGCTCCTGCCTGGTGCCCTGCTGAGTTCTACAGCAGCAGAGAGACAAAAGAGAGACTTTGGAGTGATTAAGTATCATTTATCTGCATTTTCTTGTTGCCTTTAGCTAATTCCACCTAAAAAGCCGATTGTCTAGAGTTACTGTGATTTAAAAAGCTTGTTTCAGCTACATATTGTACTTATTTTACTGCCTGCACTTTAACAAAGTCATTTTTGTGTTTAAATTACCTGTTTAACTGTTGTAGGCTACACAACTCAAGTGTGATAGCCATTTCTGTGCACTTAAAGTGTTTTTTTGATTGTATCTGCTTTATTTTCTGAAAAAAAAACAAAAAATATACTTGTTTTCCCATCTTTCTAAGCTAGTTTAGTCCAATTTTCAGGTTATTGCTGAATTCAGGGCTGTGCTACAAGTCTCTGTGTTTGGCCCATACCTTACTTGGATAGAAGGAAGTTTCTCTGTTCACTGTAAGAGAGGGAGCTTTGAGCAGCCTCTCTGTCCCTGGAGGAGTGGTTTCAGCCCAGAAATTAGTAGTTCATTGGCCATTTTGGGTTAATGTCTATCTCTTTCATTTCCCTGCTATAAAACCTGCATATGCACTGTTTTGCACGCCGGGCAGCTCTGGTTAGCTAGGGTATAACTATTCCTGGCTCCACAAAGTCTGCTCTTCAATTTTTCCCTTGGAACTAGACAAACATTCAACTTAAGCACTCAAATGATTCACTTCCCATCCCGACATTTGCCCAAAACTCATAGCAAGCACTACTAAACCTTAGCACTAGACCTCCCTATACTGTAGAGAAGGACAAGGCTCTCTATTCAACCTTACCAGCCAGTCAGTAAAACAGTTCACTGTACCTATCCAGGCATGTCCAAAGGGCAGTTTCAGGTGTACACTCCAGTCCAACTGGTGAATCTGGGCATTTTGAGGCAATGTTACAATTGCCTCATGTACACAAACAACCCTCTCCTCCTTCCACCAAACACTAATACATGTGAGAGATACAATTATACAGCCAAGCTGGAGGCTAAGGTCTCTCAACCCAAGACTGGACCAGGCAGTCAAGAGAAGAAGGGAATTACTTGCATCACACCACCAGTCTCACCTAGACCTATGAAACCAGCACTGGCAAAAAACACACATAAATACACAAAAACATACTCGGAGGCTCTAAATAAAAATCTGCAAAAGCAACAGAGACCTCCAAAGCAGACATCCAAGCAACCTCCACCCCCCCAACACAAACCATGAAACACATACTTCACAAAACCAATGTGCCACACAATCACACAATCATAGCCCTTAAGGCAAAATAACATACCCAACACACTAGTAATAGGTGACTCTATAGTCAGGCACACTGACGTCCCACTCACTAGGTTGAACAAGGAGAAGGTTATTGTTAGTTGCCTGTCGGGTGCCAGGATCCGCCACATAACACAAGCATTCAGGTCACTCCAGAACAAGTACAAATATGACTCTGTCATTGTCCATGTTGGTGTGAATGACCTGAGCCGTACCTCCCTGGACTAGATGAAAAGAGACATGGAGGAGCTTTCTGATCACGTAGCCAAGTCTGGTATGACCCTGACCCTTAGTAGCATCCTGCCCTCACTGCGAATGATACCACAGTGTAGAGAAAAAAATGATCAATTTCAACAATTGGCGAAGCTTCTGGTGTCATTCAAAGGGGATCCAATGTCTGTCAGCCTGGGATGACATGCACGACAAGACACACTGCTTTGCTAGAGATGGCTTGCACCTGTCACCCATAGGTTTTCGAATACTGGCCAAGGCTCTTGCCACCCCCCATAGTGCCTTTTTTAGGCAAGGCTCAAAAGACAAATCCCCCACCGTAAATAGCACAAGTAACAAAAAACTGAGGGTAATGCTGCTCAATGCCAGAAGTCTAAACCTCAAAATGCATGCACTCGAGGTACTCCTCAGTATGGAGAATATCGATATATGTGCAGTAACAGAAACCTGGTTTAAGGCTCCAGGGAGCACCCCAGCACTACCAGCCTACAACTCATACCATACATTGAGGCCACAAAACCTGGACCTAAATACAAAAGGCGGGGGAGTATCCATATTCATCAAGGATACCCACACCTCCAGGTTAGTGGCACAGCAGGATGCTTCAGAGATCATCCATGTGCAACTAGCAATGGGCAAAACTGCTATTCAAATTATAGCTTGCTACAGATCACCCACCATGTCCAGGGACCCTCACTCCGCATTCCTGGAAACACTGGGAAACATAAAGGTCCTACCAAACACCCTGATATTGGGTGATTTCAATTACCTAAACATTAACTGGTAGAACTACTCAAGTACGAACTCACTTGCCCAACATTTCCTAGAATTTATAAACTCAAATGCCTTGGATCAACTGGTCAACACCCCCACCAGAGGTGACAACATATTGGACCTGGTCATCACCAACATGGGCGACCGGTGTTCCACACCAGAGGTCAACCCCTTGCTGGTTAGATCTGACCATAAACTAATTACTCTGGATATCCACATTCTGCCACCACCCCCAGTCAAAAAACCACCGTGAAAAACTTTTCAAAAGCAAACTTCACGTTACTTAAGACCGAGGTGGGTAGTTTCAAAGCCCCCATGCAAAAGGTTAATGCTGTCCAAGCTGCAAAATCCTTTGCTAATGCACTCTGTGGGCACCTGCAAGAATGCATGGATCATGCTATCCCAAACAAAACCAAGACTCACTCCTCCAAGAAAAGGAAACCAGTCTGGTGGACCCCTGCCATAAACAAGCTATACAATAGAAGGAGGAAACTAGTACAGAAAAGAGTAAAATCCCAAGAAGGGAAGACATCCCTGATCAGTATCAGCAAGAAACTATGTTCCCTCATAAAATCATCCAAGGCTAGCTTCAAAAGAAAAATTGCCATGGACTCCAAAGATAACTACAAGGCATTCTTTAGCTATGTCAAGAATCTAAGTGGCAATTCTCAGATCTGCTCGGAGTTTGTGCAGAATGGCACAAAATACACTGAACTGACTGATATAGCCAACATCCTGGCAGACAGTTTTAGTGCAAACTTCATCCCCCTCTCACCTCCAAATGGGCCCATAACTATACCAGAAGAATACAGTGCCCCTGAAATCACAGACACTAAGGTTAAAACAGCCCTCTCCAAAGCCAAAAACACAGCATCAGTGGGACCGGACGGTGTCCCAGGCTGCGTCCTATACAAGCTCAAAGATGAACTAACCCCTCACCTAAACACACTGTTTAAACTCAGCCTCTCCACAGGTTACGTGCCCACAGAGTGGTGCACAGCAATGGTTATTCTGCTCCACAAAGGTGGAGCCACAACAGACCCCGGGAACTATCACCCTATAAGCCTGACTAGCTTGGTCTGCAAAGTTATGGAGTGCATCATCATGGATCTCATTAACAGAGACATTGGAAACCTCCAAAAAGTTAAGGGCAGATCATGCCTCCTAAACCTGGTGGATTTCTTTGATACAGTTACCAAGGCTATAGACAAGGGAAAGGTGGTCCACACAGCCTACCTAGACCTCACAAAGGCCTTCAACACCATTTCCCACTCAGGTATTATAGACAAGCTCACCAGCCTAAACATAAACCCCTACATCATGAGATGGATTGGCAACTGGCTCACAGACAGAACCCACATGGTAAGAGTTGCAGGAGCTAGGTCTGACTTTAAACAGGTTATAAGTGGTGTTCCCCAGGGCTCAGTCCTAGGACCCCTCCTGTTTGGCATATACTTCTCAGAGGTACAGGCAAGCACAGGAGGACTATTGCTGACCAAGTTCACAGATGACTGCAAACTAGGGGCTACAATTGGCTCTCTGGCTGACACAGACATCCTCCAAAAGGGTCTCACTGAGATAGATACCTGGTGTCAAAACCATGGCCTCAAGCTAAATGCAAAAAAGTACATAGTCATCCGCTTTGGAAAAAACAAAGTACCCACAAACTACCACATAGGTGGTAGCCCCCTAAATACGGAAGACATAATAAGGGATCTTGGGACCCAAGTAGATAGTAATCTCTCCTTTGATAATCATATTGCCAAAGTGGTTAGAAAATCCTTCTAAGTGGCCCACCTAATCACAAAAGCATTTGCATCCAGATCAAAAGAGGTCATTGGGCCCCTCTACACATCACTCATCAGACCCATTATAGAGTACAATGCCCCACTTGGGATGTACCTTACAAGACACCTGCAACAACTGGAAAGACCACAGAAGTTCCTTACCAAGAGGATCACTGGCCTCAAGCAGATGCCCTATGCAGCTTGACTGAAGAAACTCCAGCTGTACTCGGTTGCATACCTTCCTACTCAGAGGTGATCTCTGCCTGAAATACAAGGCCATGTCCAACCCAGAATTGATGGACGTGCTCCACCTAAAGAAAATAATATCCCCTCGAGCCACATGCTGGAGGGATAGATTCTTGTCCCAGAGACTTCCCATGGTCTGGAACAAGATTCCTATCTACATTAGGCAGAGCTCTTTGCTAACCCTCTTCAAGAGAAACCTTGACGAGTGAATGGGAAACAGAAAGTTTACCCCAGGGATCACTTCAATGGCTCTGCTGGACAGAGGCACAGGGAGCTAATCTAAGGGGGCGGACGAAAGCCAACACATTCCGGCTTGGCTTATAAATGACTTTGGGCAGATAGCCTAGTACCTACCTATGAACCTATGAACCTATGAACACAGCCAAGCTCTGTGCTAGCTTTACATCTTGGTATGTTGGACAGGTGTGAATTGTGCATGGTAGAGGTGGCAGTTCATTGTTGTCATCCCTGACCATGAGAACTGGCTCTGCTAGTAGTTGCACTAGGACATCCATGCCCATGGTCAGATGCACTGCTGCCTACCTGAACATGTCTGATGTATGCTGGATGACCTCCCTTCACAAAGATGCCCAGAACCCTGGCCCCATGGCTTGCTATGTCTTAGTGTGGACAGCTCACTCACTCACTGATGGAACAGTGGAAGTACTGCCACTATGGGATCAAGATCTGGCATGGCCACATTGTGGCTGACCTATGCCCATGAGTATGCTGGTCCCCTCCCAGCAGATGTTCCATCACAGACACCCCTTGATCTGACTTGTCATTCATCAGATCCATTGAATTGGCAACACAGTGGAGGCAGTCACACATGTCAGCCTGTGCCACATCTACAACCTTAAGCATTTCTCTGGAGCACCTATGGGAATGTGCCTTTGCCTCCATGATGGCCATAAACATACGTTGAGTGGCATGAGAAGATACAATTGGATCAGGTAGAGGAATGACACCAGCCCTCCTCTGAGCACCCCTAACAACCCTCCTTTATGGCACCTCACCACATTTTGGTTATAGCCAGAATCAACAGGCAATGAAGCCTCAGTAATCACACTTTCCTGATCAATTGCTTTGCCCTCCACCTGTCCAATATATGAGATCTCACTGAAATAGGTAGGCATAGGCTGGCTTTGTTAGATGGAATTGTAGGGAAAAGCTGTATGTCAACCTCAGTGTCAGATTCAACCTCTGCACCCCCCCCCCACCAACTGTGCCTCTGTTTGGCCACCATCATTATCAGAGTCTGCTGATACACTAACATCAGGTGGTAGAAGTCCCACACTTCAACTGTCAGGATCACCTGTGATAAAAAGCAGCAAATGCAGGAACAATTATTACCTAAGCTGCTATGCTCCAATACATGCTAACAAAACAACAGTGCTGCCACTATTAGACAGTACAGCAATACAAACAACAGTCCTGATATAAACATCAAACACTGAAATATTTATTTGAATTGCTCATCAGTACTGACATAAACAATGTCAGGCTTATCATCTGCAGATGAGGGTATCCCCTGCAAGCCAGATGGTCCTGGAAAAATTTAAGCAAAATGTAAGGACAATATCATCACAATTAACAGTATCACGGGGGGGGGATACATGTACCCCTTTATATGTCCATTAACTATACTTTCAACAAGAACTTAGATAACAACTCCAACCTAAGCTAATCAATCAGAATGTGTTGTTAACTGTAGCAATCTTCAATCCCTCCTCCCAAAATAAATTCTTGGGAAACAGAAGTAATGTATTGATTTAAAATGCTTTACTATACAATAGTATTTAGGAATTGAGATACAAATGCCTACCTGGAAGCCTTTATTGGGACATGTTTGCTGTCCATGAAACAGTAGCATAGATGTCAAGGACATGCTCTTCTGTACTTTCCTGGGAGCTGTCTGGATACCTGACAGTGGACAATAAGTTTTCATTTGGTGTTAGTGGTGGTTCTGTAGCAGGTCCCCCCTGTACCCATCCGATCATTGACCACTTCAGCTGCTCTCCTCCATGCAGATGTGACCATGTCAGTAGCCCTATGGCACACCTGCTCATATGGCTTGCAGTGGCCACCCATTGCATTAACATCACTGGCAATCTGGGCATCATGTTGCCTAAAAGGGTCAATGATAACCTGGTCTTCAGTATCAATGAAGGGTGGTCATTAAGGATTGAGATCCCTGGGAGACATAGTCCTAGGTGTCCTAAAAGATAACTGAAGGATAATACATATAAGTATCACATAACTACAAAATAACTGATCCCAGATAAAACAGAAAATGTAGCATCTCAGTATTACCCATTAAAGAAACATAAAACAGTCTAGGGATCTGAAATATGAACAACATGCTGAATGCAAAAATGGGTAGTAACAATAGCAGCATATCCTTGCTTGTTCCAAAACAGAAGTGCAGCTTTGCCCCCCCCCCAAAAAAAGAACAGGCAAATGACATGTTTTGCTAATAAACCATCTTTGAAGTGCTAAAAGTACTATCAAATTAACTGTCTCTAAAACATGCCTACAGATTTATCACAGAACATTCAGTTTTAAGGTATTGCTAATTATGTATGACTGTGAAATTCCTTGACAAACCTGTCCATGGCATCAGCACACTTCTAACTAATGCATACAGATAAAATGTAAAAGTCTTTGCTTCTGATTTTTCTTACAACATATGAAGTATGTAGCTGACAAAATGCAAGTGTACCTTCTCAAGTTCAGTAATCCTCTGTGTGGGTATATCCCAAAGTAATAGCCTCTGTTCTCTGTTTGCCACATAAACAATTCTCCTCACCTTCAGTTTTCCTAGCTACATTGTTGCCTTTTTTATATGGTATAGATTTAAGTCTGTTACTTTGATGAATATGCAAATGAGATGTGAACTGATTAGAACTGGTGAATCCCAAATACTTGGCTCCATGTAGCTGATGTAAACACAGTGTAGGCACTCCCTCAGGTCTGTTTTTAATGGATTGGAACTGTGAATGATTATTGGTTGTAAGAAGGAAAATGAAACAGTACTGTAGGCTGCCCTACATCCAGTTGGTGTGTCAGGTTAGACTTACAAAGTGTTAAATATAAGTCTGGAAATGTAAGTAAACACCACACAATTCATAGGTTCTGCTCATTAACATGCAACCTCCCCTTTCATTTGTTGGCAACTGCATATGATGTTATTTCCATTTAATATCCTCATACATTTTAAGGCCAATGATATAAAATGTCTTACAGACTGCATGTCTCAGATTACTGGTCAGAGAAGAGAAGAATGACCAACAAACACAGGGAGGTAAGATAAAGCTGTATATTTGCAAGCAATAATCATAACTCTCTGTGTGATCACTTAGTGTACTATATCCAAAATAATAACTGTACAAATGTTGTTTGGTTTCATATTACTGCAGATGATGTTGCAGTTGGCTGTGTACAGAATGAGTTAATTTCCTTGCTGCAAAGCTGTTTATGTGGAAATTAGGGATAAGGCACTCTTCTTGTGTTTTAAAGGTTCATTGGAGTGAGAGATTAAATCCAGATCTATGTAATAATATCTCATGTGAACTGATATTTTTCTAGTGGGTATGTCATAGATTCATTTTCCCCATTTCAACTACTTGTCCTTTTTTTATTTTCTTTCTTGTTTTATTTTTAATATATTTATTTTTTGAGGCCAGTGTTTGTGTGATGTGGCACATAGAGCAATCACTGGAAACAGAATTTTAGACTTCATATCCTCCAGAAAATCCATGCTAAATCCAAACCTATTATATCAACTTTCTAAGTTTGCAAGAGTAATATTTTAAAATTGTCCCTATTTTTAAGCCTTTGCCCCCCCCCCCATTATTTATGTCCATATTTCTTGCTCTAAGAGATTGAGAGGTGTGACAACTTGTCCTGGACCACCCATAAAATAAACAGTAAACCTGTAGAGAGGACCCAGACAGCCAAAAATAGAAATGTGATGCATTCAATTAATTTTGTTGGGTACCGCACAAACCCTCTAAGAGGTGTTGCATAGAAATTAACACAGAGACCTTAAGAATGATTAGTAAATTGTTGCAACAAGGGTGTGTCAAAGAACTAAATGAGGAATGGCTGTGATGCCTTATAAATACAAAAGCTGAACAGTCCTTTTTATACGATCTGAGGAAGGCTCATTTGCCGAAAGCGCTTATCGGAAGACTGAGGACTGCTTATTTTATGTTATATTCTTTTCATTAAAGTTTTGATTTTACTATTAAGTTTTACTGTCGTGGTGGACATCAGGAGTTTTTAGTGGTGTCAAGACCATGGCCTTAAGCTTAATGCCAAAAAATGTATCTTCATCCCCTTTGGGAAAAACTCAGTTCCCACTAATTACCACATTGATGGGAGCCCACTGAACACTGAAGGAGTTCTAAGAAATCTGTCGACACAGGTTGACAGCAACCTCTCCTTTGACTACCACATTGTCACTGTGGTCAGAAAGTCCTTCTATGTGGCACATCTCATTACATCCAGGAAAAAAGAGGTAATCATTTCTCTTTACTCTTTACTCATTAGACCATCATGGAATATAATCCCTCATTTGGCATGTACCTCACTAGACACCTGCAACAGCTGGAGAGGCCACAAAAGTATGTCACAAAGAGGATCCTAGACCTCAAACACATGTCTTACATGGACAGACTCAAAAAACTCCGGCTATTCTCTGTCTCATATGATCTACTAAGAGGTGATCTCTGCTTGACTTACAAATCCATGTCTGACCCAGCTCTGTTAGAAATGCTACACCTAAAGAAATCCCAATTTCTCCACACCACACACTCCAGAGACCTCAGACTCATTACCACAATCAACAGAACATGCTGGAGGGACAGATTTATAACCCAGAGACTGCCCATGCTCTGGAATATGCTTCCCATATGTGTCACATGCACCTTACTGGCCCTCTTTAGAAATCTTGATGAGTGGATGGGAAATAGAAAGTTCACCCTGGGGATCACTTCAATGGCTCGACTTGATAGAGGCACTGGGAACTGATGTCAGGTGGCACAATGCCAGGGCACTTCTATGGGCTAGGCTTGTAAAGGCTCTAAGGCCATTAGCCTAGTACACACCTATGAACCTTTGAACCTATGTATTAATGCATTGTATGTATTAATGCATATGATTACATACATTTTATCTCTTTTTTTCTCTCAGCTCACCCCTTATCTCTCTTTTTTATTTTCTATTATGTATCATCAAAATGTCTCCATATCATCCATGTGTACCACATCACTAAATGCTCCACAGCACAGTGAGGTAGGCCAGCTCCAGTAGATCAGCCTGCCTCTGCTCCACTGGCTCCAGTACTGATGCCCACCTTGTCTGGAAGCCAACCTGGCAGCACTTCTTCTGCTGCCCTTGACTACCTGCACTCTCAGATAGTACTGCCCTAGAATCTAGGGCACTGGTATGCTCCAGGAGAAGTAGCAGAGGTGGTGATTTCATCACCTGCAGCAAGTGACCAGGGAAGGCGCATAGGGTTGTGTGCCACACCATTGGTGTATGCCTATACTGGATGGAGAGACTGGTCTCCCTCATGGTCTGTAGGAGGAGGAGGATGAGATATCAAGCATTCCAGCCACCAGCAGAGTAAAGTGACAGTGATGATAGTCCAGTGGGTCAAGACACAATTCTCACTGTCTCCAAGCTTGATGGGCATGAGCCTGCATTGTTCCCCCCTTACTGCAATCATGGTGTCCCCAAACCTTTGTGTCCATGACCGACCCTGTCTCTTGTCTTATTTATTTTGTATATATCCAGTTTCTTCCTCACCTACCCAACTTATCTGACCCAGACATACCCGTGTCCCTTCCCCAACATTCCTCTCTTACTGAAATAAAAAAATGCCCATCTGTGCCACAAAAAAAAAATCCCATACATAGCTCTCCATTTTGCACATGTGTCTTCTTGACACACTTGATTCAGTCCAATTGCTATACAACATGATTGCATAGTGATCACCCCTCTTTGTGGAGGGGCAGTCCAAATTCAGCTAATATTCTGCACATATTTTCAGTTTACACTGTTAAAGAAATGGATAACTATGGTACTTTTCTACCTCTTTTTTGCACATTCATGTTCTGCTTTCCCTTTGTTGTACGACCTTCTTGCTCCCCATTTCACCACTTTCCTATCTACCCAATCTTAACTCCTTTATTCTGGTAAAAAAATAGAATCACACACAACACATGTAAGTAGCAGAAAGAGCAATGGATCACTTCACTGTTTGGGCTCTGTGTTTGCACTAAGGTGCACCTCGTGCACTCATAAGCAGCAATAGTGAGCTGCAGCAAAGTGTTGTGGTTACTTCTGCATAATCCCACTTTACCCTGCTGTGCTATGCCAACATAAAGGAGCACATGTACTATAAATAATTCATGTTATTGCATTATCAATGTTTATTTAAAGTATTTAAAAGTTTTAGATACACCCGGATGTGAACCAGATATCATCTGGTGTCAAAAAGAAATGGGTCAATGCATTTACTCCTTCTGCCACAGAGTAAGTTAAGCAGTAAGTGTGTTTCATAGACTCAGTACTAAATCTCAGACTTTAGCAATTTGGCTTACATTTGCTCACTGTTTCGATACACGCAACCATGAATAGTATTGGAAATGTGTATCTTGCATGTGCAAACACTTTTCCAACTGTCCCACAAACCCATTGCTCACCATGCTATGGAAAAGTAAACATTATTATGTATTACTGTTGTTTCCTGTCCATTTACTATATATGAAATGAAATTACATATTTACTGTCTATGACATGAAATTACATATGGGAACATAAACTGAAGGCCCTATCTAATAATATGTCACATATTTACAATACAGCAATGTGTTGCCTCCCTCCATGCACTGCAACTCTGATGTCTCAGTACTTTTTCCACACATATATCACCTACACTACAAAAATTAATATCAAATGTTGTGTGATATGCAATGCACATCAATCTGGTAATATACAGAACTAGAAGTATTGACCTATAAGTCTAAAAAGCCTTATCTGCAAGGCTAGGGAAGGAATCAGCATGGACCTTATCCACAGGGACAAAGGTGACCTTCAACATACTTGACCTGACCCAGTTTGGTTTTGTCAAGGGTAGATCTTGCCTATTAAACCTAGAGAACATATTTGATACAAACCCCAAAGACCTCAATGAGGGATAACAGGATATACCACCTATGGTGAGTTATCCAAGGCCTTTGACTCTAAGCCGCATTCATGTAGCATAGAAAAAATCCCCCATCTGGGAATGAATCCATACATTACTAGATGGATAGCCAACTGGCTCACCAACAGAACATACACTGTCAAAGTTGGGGACTGCATCTCCACCACTAGACCACTTCCCCGTGGAATACAACAGGGATCTGTGCTGGGCCCTCAACTGTTTGGAAACTATTTTTCTGAAGGTAAGGGTAGATAGCCTGTGGCTTACCATGTTTGCAGATGACTGTCAACTGGACACAGTCAAATAGATTTCCCCAGTGATGGAAACATATTACAGATGGGGCCGACACAAACAAATTATTGGAGCCAAACTCACAGACTGAACCTTAAAGCAAAGAAAGTCTCAGTATCCCCTTTGGTAATGAAGTACCCCTGCTAATTATGATATACATAGTACCCTCTAAGCTTTAATACAGTGTTGTGAGACTTGGCAACATATGTTGATAGCAACCTACACTTCAATCACTACTTGTCCATAGTGATGAGATGTTCATTCTACATTGTGAACCACATAAATAAGACCATCACATCCAAGACCAGGAAGGTCATAGCTCTGTTGTACTCTACCCTTATAAGACCACTAAATGAGTACAATGCTCCCTTCTGTATGTACCTCATCAGACAACTAAGAGCAACTTTAGAAAACACAAATGTGTGTGACTGGGAGAATCCAGGGCCTACAAAACATGAAATACATGGAAAAACTGAAAGACCTGTACTCAACATTATGCAAGTTGCTGAGAGGTGACCTATGCCTGGATTACAGAGCACTCTCAGACCCTGCTCGACTATGCCTGGATTACAGAGCAGTCTCAGACCCTACCCTACTAAAAGTGCTGGATATCTACAAATCAAATAGGAAAATATTAACTTGCTCCAGGTGTCTCAACCTAGCCTGTGACATAAACAGAACATGCTGGGGAGATAGATACATTTTCAGTGATTGACACTCCTCTGTAATAAGCTCCTACTGTGTGTGAAGCAGTGCTCATCAATGGCCCTATTCAAGTGCAATCTTGACAACTGGATGGCTGATTGTTAATTCATGCTGAGGTGGTGCCTATGTTCCTCATGGACAGGGGCAATCAGTGCTGATCACAAAATTAAGGCAAAAACAGAAAAACTGCACCAAGTTAACACACAAAAAATGACGTTTATTCAAACCAAAACAAAACAAAAAAAGAAAGGTAAGCACTTTCACAACTGCTGTTGCTTTATCAGACACTACTATAAAATAACAAGCAGCTTAAATAGGTGCATTCAATTAGCTGATAAAAAACAGTCACATGATGCAATGCAAAGACAGATAAAAGGTATAGTGAACTGCAAATGGGGAAAGAAATACATTACACTAAATAATCACTAAAACCTAATAATAAAACCACAAGCAAGTTAAAAGACAATATTATAAAAATATATAGCAATAAATATATATCTATATATATATATATATATATATATATATATATATATATATATATATATATAAAATCAAAGTAAAAGCAAACTTAAGCAAAATTACTCTGCTAATAACAACCATCTAACTATGCTCAGTAAGGGTACTTGTGTTTTTACACAGCTAGGCTTTAGGGACATTAGGCTAGTAACCTCCTATAAACCTATAAAGCTATGAACCTATACAAGCATTCCAACATCTTCTCTCCAACATGACCTGCTGATGTCATTGACTATAATTTAACCTGCAGTCTTGTAAAAGTCAGACTCATGCAGTGGCACTTGTGTAAAGTATTGAGTTCTGTAGTCTATGTACTTAGGTAGGAGTTCTCTTTCATTGCAGTCAACTGAGTGCATGTGTGTGTTTAGACAGAAGAACAGAAGTGTCTAACCTACATATATTGCTCCAGTACCATGGATTTATAGTATTTAGATACTTGCACATGCCTACACATCCATTTCATGCAAGCCTCCTAACATCTTCTATCCAACATGGTCTGCTGATGTCATCCACTATAAGATGACTTGCAGTCTTGTAAAAGTGAGACTTGTGCCATGGTGATTGCGTAAAGTACTGAGATTTGTAGTCTGTGTTACTAGATAGGTAGGGCTTCTGTTCTTACTGTAGTCAACTCTGTGTGTGTGTGTGTGTGTGTGTGTGTGTGTGTGTGTGTGTGTGTGTGTGTGTGTGTGTGTGTGTGTGTGTGTGTGTGTGTGTGTGTGTGTGTGTGTGTGTGTGTGTGTGTGTGTGTGTGTGTGTGTGTGTGTGTGTGCATGTGTGTGTGTGTGTGTGTGTGTGTGTTGCCATATTTTCCTCAACAGACACTGCTGTTGTCATCAGCTATAAAATGTTATCTGAGAAACTCCAAGTCAGAGCTGCGGGGCTTGCATAAAGTACTGAGTTCTGTAGCCTGTGTACCTAGGTAGGAGTTCTATTCTCACTGAGGTCAACTGTTTATGAATGTGTGTGTGTATTGTGTGTGTGTGTGTGTGTGTGTGTGTGTGTGTGTGTGTGTGTGTGTGTGTGTGTGTGTGTGTGTGTGTATCTATGCTCTTGCTTGACATTGCAGAGAGCCTTTTACACCAGCATGTGGGACACTGTTATTGCCATATTCTCCTCAGACACCGATGATGTAATCAGCTATATCTGATTTATGGATATGCACTATTCCCACCATGGCAGGATCAGAGACCAGCCTAGAGGCTGGGCAGAAGTCACCTTATCCTATATTATGCAGATTACAGTGGCATGCTTTTCAGTCTATCCACATGCATAATGGCATGGTTTGTAGACCCTGTGTTTTCTTGATGAGAGACACCTGTGGTCTCTCCAGCTGCTGCATGTCTCTGGTTAGGTACATGCAAAATAGAGTATTATACTTGATTAGTGTTCTGGAGAGGTTTGAGTACAGTGCTGTCATACAATCCTACGATCTGAATATGACGGTGTGTTTTATGATGTGCACAACACAGGCTTTCAATACCAGTGTGGTCAATTGGTGGCTGAAGTTCAGATTGCTAGCTATAGGTTTTCCCAGTGCTTCCATCACTGGTTTTCAGCATAGCAGGACTGTTGTCAATGCTGTAATTAGCATGGAATTCCATTTTTAGAAGGACAACATAAAGACACATTTCTGCATTTATTTGTAGATTGTGTGGCTTTGTCACCAGTCATTTGTCTGTGTTACCTCCTCTTGTAGTATGTCATCATCATTGGTGGACTCAATGATTGCACCCAATATGCAAGAATCAACAAATCTGTTAAGCCAAAGGCCATATACTTTAGCCTGAACTGTTGAAAAATAGATTCCAAAGAGTAAAGGGCCAAGAACATATCCCTGGGGTTTGCCAAGACTGCTATACTGGTATATCTTGATTCATCAACTTTCACATTATGTGTCCTGTTGGTGAGCCAGTTGGTTACCCATCTAGTGATGTAAGGGTTAATCCCTAGCTGGGAGAGTTTCTCAATGATACCTGCATGGGGGATTGTGTCAAAACCCGGTCCAGGTCACAATAGCCATTATGCACTGTCTTACTTTCATCCAGCCTATCACATAGAATCAATGGGCTATGACAACATCTCAGATCAACAATGGCATGACTCAGCACATACACCTTCCTGATATGGTTGAATACACACTTCAGCACACCCTCCACACAGGCTATGTTCCCATAGAAGGGTGTACATCAACATGCATTCATGTGAGTTGGGTGGGGGCAGCACCTAATGCATGCATGCATGTATAGACACATACTGACTTTCCTCAGCTGTGAAATAAACCAATATGTCATCAGGGACCTTTTCTAAATGGACACTAGTAATATTCTGGCTGTGTGCAACAGACCTCTGTGAGTTATTAATGCTACATCATGTCTGTTACATCTGATAGATGTCCTTAAAGAATTCATTGAGGACATGCATGATGACAACACTATCACCTTCTGGAATTTGACCAGGCGGAAGCATTTGACACAAATCCAAACTGAGGTATTCAATCAACACTGTTGGATGTGGCCATAAACAGCTATATCAACTAGTGGTAGACCAGTGTATCACATACGTAGCATCTCACTATGTTGAAATGTGTGAAGTGACCTATATCTCAGGTCCTGTGATCAGGTGCATACATCAGGGTTATCTGCTAGGCCTTTTCCTGTCCATTATTTAAGTGAAAGACATCACGGATGACATACACATCCTGTGTCCAAACAGCTGCCTGAAGGACTACAGACTGTGGGCAATCATTGACTCCAACTATGATATTAGTATAATACAGACAGTATCAAGCCACATACCAAAGATTGCTGCCACAGCCATGACAACACCTGCAATGACAAGAAAACATGGGGGGATTTGCTACTTCAGGAAAACAAATACACAACCCAAGTATAATGTGGACATCACACCCTATAATCAGACCGATAGATATGTGAATTGTGTCCTGTGGTAGATAGTAAGTGGAACATCCACCAGCATGTGGTCACAGTGCTGACTACTCCCTTGTATATAACACAAGTGCTGAGTATGAGAAGGACATCCACATCAGAGACTATAATACCTCCATAGTTCTCAGCATTCATCACACCAATAACTGAGTACAATGCACCCGTCTTCATGTACCTCCCTACACATCTTCAACTGATGTGTAACTGAAGTGTACCAACATTGTCAAAGTGAGCTGCCACACAGCTTATTAGCCATACTTAGGTATTTGTTTTGTGCCATAAACATGACTGTCTGATGGTGAGGAACACCCATCAAGTTGTTACACCAGCTGCATGTGCGCTAACTGTTCTGGTGATGCACACAATACAAACACAGATGTCTGACAACATTAATGGCATGGATGTCACTCATGACAGTGTGGATTGTGCCATATCTATATGTCATGCACACCAGTCAACTAGCCTCAATTGGTCATAATGTCATATACAGGTATAGCAGTGTCCCTCCTGACACCTCCAGCAGATGCTACAAAGCCAAGACAGTGTGCGTGATTACCCTCAGGGAGTGTACACATAACATAATATTTGTAAAGTGTGTTTGTACAGAGAAATATCTCTTATAACTCTAAATCACATATGTTATTTCAGAGACATGGGATTACTTGTGGTGTTATTCTGATATTGTCCATGATTACGGTTTGTTCTTTTAATGTTGTCCATGAGCCTTTACCTGTGTCCCACTTGCTGGGGACCTCTGCTAAGATTACACTCATATTCAGGCATATCAGGTTTGCACAGCTTCACAATATGCAACCTAGCCCAACTGTACGTGAGATCCCAGATAGATGTCCTCTGCATTATTTATGTAAGGGTGCTTATCTCACACAGCCATCCTCCCCATTGTTATGTCATTTTGTGTGACAGTCACATAATATACACTTTCACTGTGCAGTCCCTACTGTACCATATAGATATGCGATTGGTGGTGCTGCTACAACCATCTTCCTTTAACATGCCCTCATCTGCTGTACATTAAGTTGTTTCATCTATCCTCTTTTTTTTGTGTTGATTCCTACAATTCATCCCTACAATTCATCAGTGTGGCCCTGTACAATACACACACACTTCCCCTGAGTGTTTATTTTATGTGGCAGTCCATGTACCATTACAGATCATTTACACAGCTTCCATACAGAATGCCAGGAATGAGATATCAAAATACTCTGCATTGTAGATACACTGTCCTGTACTATGTTTTGACCACTTAGCATCCTTACCTCTTTACTGTCCAGATTTTCATAGAATGTCCAGATGTGTTTGTTATCACATTTGTGACTTTCTTCCATATCACTGGGATGATGTCAGGACTGACATGACGCAGTATTACACACATTTGAGTTTCATACTTCAAATCTTTCAGAACATGTATCTTAACACAAACCCCTGGTTATAAGACAAATATGTCAACTATGTCCCATTTCTGGGTCGTTGGCCCCCCATCATATGCCTTTATCCAGATGTCTTGCACTAAGAGATTGAGAGCTATGTGTGAAACCCTGATGATCATTGTGGCATCCCATGCAAAAGCATGGACTGCCAGTGCTCTAATTTAAGCAGGAGTGCTATTCACCACAAAAACTTGCTTAAAAGCAGTGCACTGCATGAATATGCATTACGTAAGGCTGTTTGCCGCTCAACAACACAGACACATGTAAACTCCTTGTAGGCTATGTGTGAAGCCTACACAGAGTTTATTGAATCCCAGGGAGTAACTATTACGTTTGCAATAGTCTGTAAACAACTTACAATATCTCAGGAAACACTTAAGACACACACACATAATAACAGCAGCATTTTGTTTATTCATTTAAAGGCTTTCATATGAGGCTAACTAGTTCTGTCGTAATATTTAGAAAAATGTGATGTTTATGACAATATATGTAAATAAATAGTATATGAGCAGACATCAATATCTCTTTACCTGCACTAGTCAGAAGTCAAATATCAATACAGTTGGATTTGTCATCATGTAAGCTTTAAGTTGAAATCTTTGAATACTTTGTATTTATCATGTTTTTGAAATTATTAATGCAAATATGAACAAGCAATATATGACACTTAAAGGCGTCAGTAGGATGTAAATGCAGAAAACTTGGAGGTCTTACTCGACTGTAATGAGTTATGAAATACCATTTCCCTTGGAAAATACTTATAAGTTAACCAGTTATCTCACTTATAATTTTGCAGGTGTTGATGAAAGTTTATTGCATGCAACATTCTAGTCTTGTTCTCATTAATCTAATCAAATAGGGGACATCTGTCAGTAAACATATCTGTATGGTCTTTAGAAATGAGTTGTAGTTATCTAGTCATACCTAACATAATCTTGGTTTCATATAACATTTTTATATGTAGTTATCATGGTTACAATGCAGCTAAAAGTCTACAGAATGGACTTTGGAAGAAATGTGTCCTGTTATCTAATAAGTACAAGCTTTTTGAGAAGGGTCTATAATATTTGTGAGGAGTATCTGCACAAAAGTGTCCATATTCATCTTCAGGCTTTCCACTGTGTCTGGTCTTGTTTCCTTTTAAAAGCCTTTCTATATATCTTATTTTATTTTCCAGTTTCCTGACTCTAGACTGAGTTTTGATCTTTTGATTATCTTTGTTGTTTGGTAACTTGTTATTAAGCCTAGCTATTTGCTGTTTATGTTCTGATCTTCCTTATTAAAATATTGTACTGCATGTGATATACTACACATCACTGCATGCTATAGCAAATGCATCTCTAGAATATATAATGGGTAGAGCCTTGGTAAAGCTTAGTCCATTTCAGATAAGACTTTTTTGGTTACATTATCTGTAAAATTAAGTTTCTCTTAATGCCATACCTTTAAAATGATAATGAGGTTTAAAATGAATAAAAGGTGAAATATTTTACATTTTTGTAAGCTAATAGTAGTCTTTTTAAGCCAGTGAAATTATTAGGTGAACAATGGACTCTGACAGTTGCTACAGTGCTTTGCAGGTAAACCTCTGTCACTAAGAATATCATAGCAGAAATTGTCTGACTTCATTAACCTTTACATTTTACTTACAAAATGGCTAGCAAATCAATATCAAGAGTGCAATGTTAATGCCTCATTTGCGCTTATCATTACTTCATCCATACATATTTCCACAGACTCTTGTTTACCCTATTCAGTCACTACAGCATGAGTGTCTTCTTACTAAAATGGAATATACAAGTACAGTTTGTGTTTCAGTTGGCTGTAGTAATGTCTCCTGGAATTTGTATGATATATTCTAAATAATTAGAATATAGTCAATTGGATTAGATTAAAAGGTTTATTTTGTTTTTCTTTTAGATTTATTTTTTAAGTTTTAGAATATCAAAACTGTGACAAAATATAAACTTTATGCCACTTGATGATACAATAATGTAGGATTAGTACACACTACTGGTCTGGAAGATTAATTTGCTACATATTTTGGGGGACCCATTACAGATGAAGTAGTTTGATAGAAGGATTCTTATAGATATACAATGAATTCAAAATCTTTAATTCATTCATTTATTATGGATTATTATTACTATTTATTACGGATTATAATAAGGACAAAGCAAGCACCCACTGAGGGCCCACAGATTCAGAGAAGCAGACTAAAATTAAGATTAACTTTTCTTGTTTAGTAATAACTTCATCTCATGAAGTTAAGTTCCACATAAGATTGTGTCACACTTTTAATGCTTTTATTCCTGGGAACTAAGTCATGCTGCAGTAAAGCTAGTGCTGCTGCTGATTACAGCATAGGAGTGTGAGTTTGAGTTGGTGTGTGTGCGCGTGTGCATGCATGTGTGTGTGTGTGTGTGTGTGTGTGTGTGTGTGTGTGTGTGTGTGTGTGTGTGTGTGTGTGTGTGTGTGTGTGTGTGTGTGTGCGTGCACGCATGTGTGTGTGTGTGTGTGTGTGTGTGTGTGTGTGTGTGTGTGGTGTGAGGTGCCCTTGTTGGAAGCAAGAGCCTATACAATGGAAGGCAAGTCTTAGCTTGGAGCCTCAATTCTCTGCACCAGCTATCAGATTGTCATTTAATAAATTACAGTAGTGGACTAATGCTGTTGTTTCCAGTCTGAGGGGTTTGGGTTTGAATTGTTTCTCTCTCTTTTTTTTTTCCTGTAGCTTGGCAGTTGGCGTGAGAGTTATGGCTGTGAGTTGTACTACCTGTGGTGCATGGTTTAATTCGCTCAGCTCTCATTAGCCTATTATGTAACCTTAAGCAAGTCACTTAGCCAGACAGTGTTTTGGGGCAACATGAAATTTGGGTTAAGCTCCTTAATAGCCCTGTAGATGGCAAATCTACTATCTATGCACAAAAGAAGTTTTAGTGTAAAGGAATGGAACTGATTGTAGTTAACAGGAGCTTCATCATAAAAGAGTATAATTCTTGGTTTCTTTGTTTTGTTGAATGCTGACAGTGTGTAATTATTTAGCTGTGAACAAACTGGACAGCATGAAATCTATGAGTTTAACATTAATATATTGACTATGAATACATTTTTAGTTCCACTGCTTTTTTTGGGGGGTAGACATACAGGTTTGAAATGCACTGTATTTGGGCTGCAACATTTTGTATAGCACTTAGTGCAGATGAGTAAGGCTATGTACTTTTAAAGATCTGCTTCTTGTAGTAAAATGTTTGATTCTCTTAGCCTTTGTCTACATTCAGTAAGACTCTTACCAAGTTACATTACCAGACAGTAGTCCTGGGCTGCTTCTGAAAAGGTACACTTATCTCCAGTGGGCTCTCCCAGGTTGTTGGCAAATGCTTTGCACATTTGTCTTTTGAATTCCTGTACTCTTCACATAGGCACTAATTATTGCATTATTAGATGGTATTTGTTTATGAATCCCAGCATGCCCTGCTGTAGATTAATGGGTTGCTTGATGCATTTTACTAAATGTGAATTATAGTGGAAGATAAGTTTATAGATTCACACTCTAGCTCTGTTTGCAATGCATTAATATTTTGCTTTGTTTAGACAATGGCTGTCGGATGTTTGCTTTAAAATTTGAAATAAATGTTGCATGTGAAATCCAGATCTCTGTATTAACTGTAAAATTAAAGAGGGAAACAGTATGGACACTGATAATTTTCAACAGTGTTTTATGGTAATTAGGGAAAGTCAGCCAAGTAATGAGATACTGATATGATTGGAGGGGACCCGGTTCATTGCCCAGCATAGTGCCTCATTTAGCTACAGTCTGGCTCTGTTAACTCTGGAGGAAGATGCTATACCTATACAGAATTCTCAGTTATTCAGGCAGGTCAGACATGTGTTAAATGATTTTCAGAGGGTGCTGCAAATCTTAATGTCAGGGAAGACACAGAGAGGTAAAAAATGAGATGTAGATGCCCTGCAGCATTTAAATTGTTTTTAATTGTTTTACTTTATTTATTGTACATTACTGAATTAATTATTAATAGATTTGGGTTGTGTACTATAGCTAAACATGTTGCAGTTTAGTATTATATTTTTGCTGTACCCTCCTTACACCGTCTAGTAATGGTGAATCGATAGACATTTGCAGGTCTTATAGTTTGCATTATTTGAAATAATGATCAGAACCATTTGATCTTCATCATCCATTATTTGGTCATTGTTGCAAAGGATTTCTGCATTTAGTTAAAAGCAGTTACTCTGCCTGAGGATTAATATAGAGGACTAAAGCTCTGACTTGTTAATGAGATCTTCCTGTACCAAGGGTGTATTGTTTGAATCTTACCAAACTTCAGTTACCTACAGTAATGAGACGTTGAGTAAGTTGCTTAACCAGACAGTGACTATGGGCATTTGGGAAACTGGGCTATGTATTTTAATTGTTTTCTGGACTGCATACTCAATAATTAACTGTGACCATTTGTTTGCCAACATTCCATACTGCATAGCTGATCTATTTCATGAAATATTATTGCAATATCATCAGAACATCAATTTTTGAATGCAACATGGACTATTTATTCTTGAAGGGCAGAAGGCATTGCATTTGTAGATGAGTACAAATATTTGTAGATTATAATGACAGCAGGTTAAGTGGACTTTTTATGATTGAAATATGGTAACAGTTTGAAATGTTGGGATCCACTGAAGCAAGTCCTGAAATATGGAGAGTGAATGCCCAAAAGAACAGACTTAAGTCTGAAATGCCATTTCTTAGAATATTCCCTTTTCTCCAAGGTATGGTGATCTCTATGTTAGTATGTATTAGTTTGGGGGTTTTGGGGTGCAGGTGTTGACCTCACCCTGCAAAAAGAATTTTTAAAGAAAAGAGTGAGCTTTGAAATTCACTCTTCTCCTGTGTTTTTTCCTTTTTTTTTGGCAAATGAACACTCTGCATTTCGAGTGCTGACATTCAGCATGGAGTCTTGAAATGTTCAGAAATGGGTACTTTTGTCATTATTGATTAATGCATTTTGTTTCACTGCATACTGGAAAAATATTCAAAACTACAAATTTAAAACACTCAATTTTTCTGTATTAAATAAGAAATGTCAGGAAAATGAATCCATAGGTTCATTGGTTAATAAGTACTTACTAAGTTATTGATCTGTGAGAATCTTATGAAGCACAGCCCTTGACACATGACAGCCCTTCTATTTTGCATATGACTAATCCAGGGGTGGGCAGAGCATGGATATGTTGGGATATTTATTTGTTGCCCCTATCCATGAGGGACATGGGTGTCAATCCCAGGGTGAAAGTGTGCTTTCCTCTTCAAACCCTCCAAATTGCATTTGAAAAGAGTAAGAGAAGGGCTTCACTTTATGTGAAGTGGATGATGGTTCCATAGAACAGGCATTCTCTATGATATGTATTTATCCCTTTAATATATTCTATTTATGTTGCAAAAGGGGATAAGATCCCTTGAGTGGATGTTCATGCTACCATTGAACTTGCAAATGTGTGATAGGTTTAACAGGACAGGGTCTACTGAGGGGTTTATATGCAAGCCAGAACATGCCTCCTAGTAGCCTGCTTGATAGCAAGAAAAGGCACAGGGATTTGGAATAGTCTCTACATTTTTTGCGATTTAGACCCTTGACTTTTATTGAGAAAGTATTATGGTCAGTTCAGTTGTGACAAGTGTTTAGACAGGTACATGCTGAATAGGAATCTATATTCAGTGATCGGCCTGATGAGAGCCATGCTCAGTGAAATGATTACATCCCTGTAACTGGACACCATACCATTAAATATAAGCTGTGCAATACAAAGGACTCCCTTACAATACTAGATATGTGGTGATCAAAGGACAATTAATTTTCAACATAGGTTCTCAGATGTGTGACTATGGCAACAACTTTCAGGAGTGTGTTGTCAATGTGATAGTTACAAAAGAAATTATGCTTGCTGAATGATATGATTATACATTTGTTAGCATTTTGTCTTAATCCATGGTTTTGACACCAGCTGTTTCTTTGTGGAAGGTCATCTTAGGGGATTCTGGTGTCTTCTGGAGAGTTTATAATTGCATGGTCAGTTGTTTATTCAGGCATAAACACTCAGCATTTTTGTTGACCTCTGAGAAATAAATGCCAAACAGGTGTGGCTTTAGGACTGACCCTTGTGTACACTGTTAGTAACAGGTCTTTTGAAGGAGGTACAGCTGCCCACCCTAATTTCCTGGGTTCTATTTTTGAGTAAATTTGCTATCCAGTTGCATAGGGATTTACATTTAGCTGGCAGACTTATCTATGATAACTAAGTATGGGACGGTGTCAAATGCCTTTGTGAAGTCTTGATTTGTGGCATCTACTGATCTGACTTCATCCATTGTTTCAGTAACCTTTTCAAAGGAGTCGACCAGGTTAAGTAGGCAGTATTTGTCCTTGATGTATCTGAACTAGCTTGGGTAAAGTGATTGTAGGTTATTTATGTCCTTATTTACTAATTCTATAATGATTCTTTCCATACCCTTACAGATGAGGATGATCGGGCTCAAAAGAACACATGCATTTATGTATGGTCTTAATTTGTGAAGCAGGCTGAAGGATTGAATACATTACACTTAATTCACCACTGGAGGAAATATTTGTGTCCAGTGGACTTACTTGGTTAACAGATGAAAAATAAAAAAATAAATAAATAAAACAAAAATAAGTATTCCCCGGGGCAACAGTTCAATTACTTCATTCTGAGTTGGATTTGGTTGAATCAGCAGAAGAGAGCCAATTGGTCTTTGTGAGTATAAGCCTCTTTCTCCCCACGTTTGCTACTGAAAAACTAGTGCCACTATTATATGAAAGTAGCAGAAATTAGAATGAAAACTACTGAAAAGTACAACATTGTTATTATGTAGGTAAGAGCTGGAAAAGGTAGAGCATAACTAAAAAAATGAAATAAGGATTAAACATCAAAGAAATATCAATTACAGTTACATAGAGCAATGAAATCATTTATAAGACTGTTAACAGACAACACAGAGAGGTATTGTTCACATACAAAATGTCTGCTGCAGTTGATTAGGAAGTTGTGTAGGCAGAGACTCTGTGAAAGATTAAGAGTAATAGAGCAATGCTGCACTTTTTATTCATGACCCTCACATTTAGTAGTCAAATTACTTGCACAAAACACATCTATTACAAATGGCAGTTTATTGATTCAGCCTGATGTCATTTGCAAAATTAGTTTATAATCAGCTTTCTTCTTCTACACTGTAATCTGCCATTGCTACCCCACAAGCTCTGACTTTTTCCCTTTGCAGTCTAATTTTCTCCATCTATGTCTCTTTCTGCTATGTGTTCAACTCCACTAGTCATCACGCAGTGTGTGTGTGTGTGTGTGTGTGTGTGTGTGTGTGTGTGTGTGTGTGTGTGTGTGTGTGTGAAATATTCTACCTACTAAGTCCCAATTCAGGCCAGTTCATGTTTATTTTTCAGAGTATTACTTGTTTTTAATTCATACAGAAGAGGGAAACCTTATTGTCATGGTCTAGGCCCTTGAAGGATATAACTCATGATGTGGTATACTTTTTAAGATGTATTTCCAGGATGAATAGAATAAAGCTAAATATTGAAATCGGTTGTTTATATACAAATATGAAAAAAATCATACCTTCCATTTTAATCTCTGAGTAGTTGAATATAATAGCATAACACTGCAAACTGCAAATCTGAGCAAAGTGCTACATTCTCACAGTTAGATATCAGTTCAAAGGACAGAATTGTTAAAATGTGTGTGTACAATGTAGCAGATACAACTTTGTTAAAACTTTCACTTGTTTATGTACCTTTAAACAACACTTTATAAATTATCATATTTCATCTGTTACATATTCTTACTATATACCCATTTTTAATCCTGCAAATAATTTGACTTAAGGTTGTTAAGAGAGGACCAAAAGTTGATCATGGGCTGCTTCTGTAAATATTTTGATACATAAATGGCAGGCTAGATATATGTAAGGAAGGTAGTTAGATAGATAGACAGGCAGACAGACAATTCAGAAGGTGAAGAAATACAGTGAAATACATTGATTAGAAAGACAAATCCGTTACTAATCATACATAGTTCAAGTTAATGTGAAGCTGCTGCTTGAGGTACAACACACATCTTCATCAAGTTGTTAACACTATGGCTGGTATTCACAAGCTCAGTATTTGCACTTTCATAGTAGTAATCTGTGAAGAGTGACAATACATCTACATGCAAATACATTCAGCAGTGGTTATTCATGCTGACTACGGAAATACACATACATCTGGTAAACATGCCTATTTATGGCAAGAGCATAAAGTACTTGAAAGTAAGTGCTAAGATAAGACCAGTTACTTATATATGGTACAGTATGCATTCCAGTATTACTGCGATTTATATAAAAAGCATAATGGACCCTGAACTTATGTGAGTTAACTGAACCATCTTATCTTGAGATTATTTGGTTTAGGTGGCAAATTACTTTGGAAACCACAGACCTTGTAAAGAAAGAATAATAACAGAAATATTGAAAATTATTATTATTATTACAAAAACATGCATCTGGAGCATTTCTCCCAGGCCTCTGCTGAAAATTGACTTTGTTCGAAGTCGGACTTTCCCGGTTAACAAATGATAAATGAAATAAAAATTATGAAATGCTTTAAGATGAAGTAAGATTATTGATTTCACTTCAGAACTGTTTGCTGTATTCATATGATGGCCATATTATGATGGCTTTTGTGAATGCGTTGTCGTTTCTAAATGGGAAGTCTTTACAGCATCAATAGAAATGATTAGTGATCAGTGAGAAAATCATTTACTATGGTGCCTTTCAGGGATTATGCATGCATGGTAGAAATGTAGTGATTTAAATCTGAAGTATTAAATTGTAAATGATGTTTTGTTGGTTCAGCATGTATCTTTACTGGAAGATTCCTGAGCATTGCTGATAAATGAAAATTGGCAGTATTATGATTACAAGAATGTGTTAGGTGCTAATAAAGGACAGATGTGTTAACAAACTGTGTTCTTTACTATTGTGAATGTATTCATGATAGTGCAAACATTAGTTGAGCACAACTTTACTTGGCCAGATTCTGCATGCATATATAATTATGGAGTTTATGCCACATAACTTCGTTCCTGAGGATGGCATGCATGCTTTCATTGTTTTGTTGTTTAACTGATGATAACATGTATACTAGGATATGACCAGCTGGGCTTTTATAAGCCTAACTGTGCAGTCCAACCCAACCCAGTTGTGTCCCTTTGTATCATGGGCATTTATTAGGAGGAGATAGGTTAGTTAGGATGTTACTAGAGGTTATATGGGAGGTTATGATCTGAGATATGGAGGACGACCCATGGTGAATTTCTAATTTTCCATCCATTAGTCAAGTTTACATTTAAATATGGTTAGGGATGAACTTTGCTGCACATGGATGGGGAGCCTGTTCCAGAGCATGAGGATCCTCTGAAACACATACCTGTCTTGCCAACGGGTCATATTCATGTCACAAACAAAATTTACATCCTTGAATCTAGTGGTTCTGATGCTGTTCATTTTGTGGATGTGCAAAAGGTCCATCAGAGCTGGATCTGAGGATGCCTTGTATGCCAGGTGCAGATCTCTTTTCATTAACCTGTACAAGACTAAGCATAGAGATAGGGCTTTAAGTTGATCCTTATAGGACAATGTGTTTATACCCTAGATTCTCCTACTAAGGAAACTTTGGGGATGCTCCATCTGTTTCATATGTCTTGACAGGTACATGCCATAGGAGGCATTATACTTAGTGATGGGTCTGATAAGGGCTGAATAAAGTAACACTATGACTTCCTTGGACATAGATGCCATGCCCTACTTATAATTTGGATGACACAGAATGATTTTTTTGCTACCTTGGCCACATGCTGGTCAAAGGTCAGATTACCGACTACCGTGTCAACTCATAAGAGTGTCTTATCAATGGCATAATTACCCTGGGTAACAGTTTTCCTAAAATGCACTATAATGGATTTCTTGGTGTTGAATTTTTATCCACATCTTTGGCACCAGTCATTTCTCTGTATTAGACCCTCTTGTAACATGTTTGTGTTATGGGAGAATTTATAATAGCTCCCAATTTGCATTCATCTGTGAACATTGTTAGCCAGAGGCCCTTAATATTAGCTTTAACTCCTAAAAGAAGATGCTAAATAGGAGCAGCCCCAATATGCAGCCCTGAGGCACCCTGCTGGTGATTGGTATTGTAGTGGAGGTGGTGTCACTAATCTTGGCATACAGGATCCTGTCTGCGAACCAGCTGACAATCCAGTGTGTTATGTAAAGTGTTATGCCCAGTTCTCTGAGTTTGTCAAATATACCATAGGCAAGACTGCTCTGCAAATTGTAGCATGTTACAGGCCACCCTCACAAACTCAGGAACCTCACATGGCCTTCCTGAAAACACTAGAGGGGATAAATGTATCACCAAACACCATCATACTAGGTGACTTCAATTACCCTAATATAGACTGGGAACACTACTCAAGCCCAAACACCCTAGCCCAAAAGTTCCTGGAATTCATAAACTCAAATGCCATGGAACAACTAGTCACCATCCCCACAAGAGGAGAAAACATACTTGATCTCATCATCACGAACATGGGAGCACAATGTTCAACACCGGAAGTATACCCCTCACTGGTGAGATCAGATCACAAACTAATCTCGCTGGAGATCCTCATCACACGCCCACCTGAAATAAAAAAGAACAAAGTAAAGAACTTCTCGAAAGCCGACTTCACACTTCTAAAGACTAGTGTGGTCTCCTTTAAGGCCCCAAGCCGGGGAAAACAGTACTCAAGCCGCTGAATCACTTACAAATGCCTTCTACCAGCACCTGCAGGACTGCATGGATAAGGCAATCCCAAGCAAAACAAAGACTCTTTGTACCAAAGGCAAGCGTCCAGTCTGGTGGACCCCAGCCATAAACAAACTCTACAATAAAAGGAGGAAGCTACTACAAGATAGAGCAAAATCCTTAAAAGGTAAGACACCCTTGATCACTATAAGTAAAAACTAAGAGCTCTCATAAAATCATCCAAAGCAAATTTTGAGAGAAAAATAGCTAAAGACTCAAAAGACAATCATAAGGCCTTCTTTAGCTATGTTAGAAACCTGGGAGGAAACTCCCAGATATGCTCAGAACTAGTTCAAAATGATGTGAAGATTACTGATCCTACAGACATTGCCAACATACTGGCTGACAGGTTCAGTGCAAACTTCTCCCCTCCCCAAAAGGAGAGATATCTATACCAAGCGATTGCAGCCCCCAAACATCTCCAACGCCCAAGTGAGAACTGCTCTCTCCAAAGCAAAAACACAGCATCCATGGGACCTGATGGTGTCCCCGGCTGTGTGCTCCACGAACTCAACGAGGAATTAAACCCACAGCTAGGACAGCTGTTTAATCATAGTCTTACCTCTGGATACGCACTCCAGGAGTGGCGCACTGCAACTGTGGTCCCACTTCACAAAGGCGGTGCCTCCACCGACCCTGGAAATTACTGGCCCATTAGCTTGACAAGCCTTATCTGCAAAACCATGGAGAGGATCATAATGGACCTCATAAATAAAGACATAGGGAATTTGCAGACTTTGGATCCATCCCAGTTTGGCTTTGTCAAAGGCAGATCATGCCTTCTAAACTTGGTTGACTTTTTCGAAACAGTCACCAAAGCCATTGATGAGGGAAAGGCAGTCCATACAGCCTACCTCGATCTGGCGAAGGCCTTCGATACAATACCCCACTCGGGTATCATTGAAAAACTCATCAGCTTAAATGTTAACCCATACATCACAAGATGGGTTGCAAACTGGCTGAGTGACAGAACCCACAGGGTCAGAGTTGCTGGCGCCATGTCAGACTCAAAGCCTGTCACAAGTGGTGTACCACAGGGCTCAGTCCTGGGCCCACTCTTGTTTGGCATCTACTTTTCCAAAGTACAAGCAAACACAGGAGGGTTATGGCTGACAAAGTTTGCAGATGACTGCAAACTGGGCCATAGTAGAAAACACATCTGACACAGATATCCTTCAGAAGGGTCTCACAGAAACGGATAACTGGTGCCAGAGCCATGGCCTAAAGTTAAATGCCAAAAAATGCATAGTCATACCCTTCTGGAAAAACAAGGTTACCCCTAGCTACCAAATAGGTGGCAATCCACTGAGCACAGAAGAAGTTATCAGGGACCTGGGGACCCAGGTTGATAGTAGTCTGTCATTCGACACCCATGTAGCTAAAGTAGTTAGGAAGACCTTCTACATTGCCCACCTTATCATGAAGGGATTCTCTTCTAGATCAAGGGAGGTCATAGTCTCCCTATACTCATCACTCATCAGACCAATGATTGAGTACAATGCCCCATTCGGAATGTATCTGACCCGACACTTGCAGCAGCTGGAGAGGCCACAAAAGTTCCTCACCAAAAGGATAAAGGGTCTCAAACATCTGTCCTATGCTGCCCGACTGAAAGAACTCCAGCTCTATTCAGTCGCTTACCGCTTGCTCAGAGGTGACCTTTGCCTAACATACAAGGCCATGTCAAACTCAGATTTGATGAATATGCTGCACCTCAAAAAATCTAGATCCGTCAGAGCCACAAGGGCGGGAGACTTAAACCTCGACGCGGCTATTAATAGGACGTGCTGGAGGGATAGATTCATCACCCAAAGACTCCCTATGCTGTGGAATAAAATCCCGGTATATGTGAGGCAGAGCACCTCGCTGGCCTTGTTCAAGAGAAATCTTGACCAATGGATGGGTGATCGCAGATATACCCCAGGGATTACCTCAGTGTCACTGCTCGACAGAGGCACATCAAAATAATGGGTATAGTTCCCCATACTAAAGGGGTGGCGTAAGCCACAAAACTATGGGCTAGGCTTGTAAATGCCCTCGGGCAGATAGCCTAGTATGAACCTATGAACCTATGAACCTATGAACCTGAGTGAAGTATTGTACTGAATGCCTTAGCCGGGTCCAGTAAGGCAGTACAGAAGACCACCAGGTTTAGCAGGCATGACCCTCCCTTGACAATGCCAAACCTGGCTTAGGTCCAGTGTTTGAAGGCTGCCTATGTCTTTGTTGATCACTTCCATTATAATTTGTTCCACGCCTTTGTGTAGTAGACTAGTCAGATTAATAGGTCTGCAGTTTCTGGGGTCAGTTGTTGGTCCACCCTTGTGAAGTGGATTGTGAAGTGAATGATCATATCTAAAGATTTTGTATATAACTGTGGCAAGGAACCAAGGCAGAAGAAGGAAAACTGAAATCTTAATTACAGTGTCAGCAATGGAAACAGCTAAGCTAACAGCAAGTTTGTGGATTGCAAAGTAGAGTCAATAGGCGCAACGTCACTTTTTACGACGACTCTCTGGATGGCAATAAAAATCTGACCCTGAAATACAAGTAAGCAAGAAAATGCTTCATTAGCATACACTACTCTGGGTTACATAATTACTCATTTACATCTCATTATAAGTTAATTTCCTTATGTTTACTTGTGGCCATTGCACATTAATGTGAGTGGCCTCTATGACTCATAGCTTGGGTGCACTAATTTGTGAACAGGGTTGATGGCTGTAATGCATTCACGCAAATGACTATGAATATCATCCCATTTCTTTTCATGGGATCCCAAAATCTGCACTGAGAATGGACTTTGTTTAACTATATGTAGTGTTATTTGTCACAGAATAAATATTAGTACAAACAAGCAGTTATTCTTCATGTTTGAATTCATGCTTATGAGTCATATTGAAAACTCCAATTATTCTACAGTCTATTCCTTCTTGGTTATAATCATTTTCTTCTTAATCAGCATTGCCAAAACATTAACATTCTATGTTAGCATATTTCTAACTTTGGTTGTCATGGTGAATGTAGTAATCATTGAAGTTATCTCTCTGTAGACTTGCCTTTCATAAACACTGGCAGTTGTTTTAAAGGGCAGCCCAGACACTTCAGTTACTAGCTTGTAAATGGTTGTTGCTATGACATTCAACAAAAGAGCTGAAATAGCTAGAGGAAAACAAACTAGGATACATAATTTTACCTTTTGTTTAGTTTTAGGACTTATGGAGTTTAGCCTTTACCTGCTTTTATAATAAAACATGTAACCAAAATCCAATAGAAAAGCAAAGAGTTTATCTTACTAAATAAATGATAAATGTTTCTCGGGAGATTTGGTGAGCAGAAGGCAAGTAAACAACACAATGCCTGTTGCATAAACTAGGAAAAGTCAAAATGATATACTGCATAATAGAAGTCACTAAAAAGAAATTACAGGCCTTAAACTGTGAATGTAGATGCTCAATGTACTGATGTATACCAAGAATAATGGGAGCACACATGTTACAGCCGCTGCCCCCTTTTAAAACACCGATCATTAGAATTGCATCACTCTGCAATGAGGTCAGTTATTTTAATATTTACTTAAATAATAAAGGATTAGATGTAGAACACAAATAAAATTAATGTCAAGTGTGCTCATGTCATAATGAATGTACTATGCCTGGTACAGCCAGGTTTGTACCCAGTGTGGTAGGCAAGATAGTGGTTCCTGTTCCAGAGTTATATTGTCTCCAAAAACTTTAATAGCAAAAGTACCATCAGTTAGTCTTCAGAGTAATTAAGGAGTATGTCATGAGAAGTATGTCAGAATATCAGGATTATGCTAACATAGGTGGCCCTTACTGCAGGCATGAAGGAAATCCTGGATTTGGCAGGGTTTGTTTACACTGGAATGGAAGTTTTTGAACTATAGCCTACAATTCATGCCACAAGCACTGTAAACTAATAGCTGCTTCTTTGCTCTATCCTGTCCATAATGCTGTCTCAATTTTAATTTTGAGACTTCGGGAGATACACACTGTATTTACACAGTGAATCACATTTCAATAGCTCCTACAATGAGCAGATTACCAGCAAAAGCAGCTATGTGCACAAACGATATAGTTATGCAATGTGTAACAAAATGAAGCAGTCTATCTCTTTAGATCACTTACTAAGGACTATTTTGCAATGGAAAACAGACAAGTATAATCTTAATTTACCCATTTTCTTTTACTATCACTGTTTCTCATCTGTGTAGTAGATGAAGTGCTGTAAGGGACATTTTTAATGTGTTTTGCTATTGAGAAAGTTTGCCTTTAAATCACATTTTTGTCATTTCCTGTCATTGTAGCACTTAATAAAGCATTCAAATTATCTTTTTAATGAGGTTCTCACCCTGTCTGACATTATTTTAGATTTCAATGTTTTTTTTTTTTTTAATTAATGGTCAAACACGTGAAGAAACACAGCATGCTTTTGAAAGGGCCCCCTTAATTGTATATTTCTAATTGATTAGTAAAGGTTTAAGGAATATTTCTATTTGGCTAGCATTTTAATAAAGAATGAAGGTGATGAATGCATGATGTAGCACATTCACTGGATTTGAAAAAAATCTGATGTTTTTCCATGAACACCTTATATAACACAGTCAAATTTTTTCTATACAAAATAGTGGTGCACACAACCTGTTCTAATTAAATAATTTCACTTGCCTTGCTACATACATTTCTTGCTGTAGAATAATGTCCTAGCTTTCTGCAATGAATGATAATTTGATGTTGAGTGGTTATACATTCACTGGTAGGATTATAATTTTCTGACAATGTGCTACATGGCAGCGCATTGCTTAAGTTAATTCTAACAAGTGAGAAAGAGAAAATGTTCTGAATCAATAAGTATTTTAAGCAATTATTTTAGCACAAAAAGAAACAATATGTATTTCTATTATTATTAGCATGATCATGAATATTCCATGTTACATATGCCTGACAGATTGTGGTTCTGCACAGCTTGTTAAATCCTATCTTAGATGTTTGATTTCCTTGTTTCTCTTTGAAAAAGAAGTGGGTGATCACACTCATGACAATCTGTTTGTTAATATAATTTTGCTGGTTAATTAAATGATTGCTAATTAATATTTTTAAAATAATACTATCCATCATTTCTGTATTGTTTTGCCTCTACTAAATATATAGTGATATCAGAACATGAAACAAATGTCTCCTTTAACTAGATATATAGTTATTATTTGTGCTGCTTTATTTTGCCTGAAGAATTCATGTATCTATCAGTCAAAACTTTTAGTTAACTCATTTTCAGATTCTCAGTCGTAAACTAGATAAATAGACTGTCTCTGTGCTGTGTGCACTAGAGGCAGTATCAAAGTCAATTTCTCTGAAAAGCTGACAGGGACACAGTTCATAAATTCATGGGTAAACCTGAGTTCATTATGCTGTAAAGAATATGACATGAAGTGGCAGTCAGCAGCTCAATGTAGTGGCCATCTTGTCAGCAAACTGGGTACGACACCATGCATACTGAGTGCAGGACATATACTATGGCATTGGGAGGCTTGTAATCTTAAACAAAACATATACCACCCAGCTATGATCAAGGAAAAACTACTCCAGACTACTGACATGTAATGACAGAGGGACTAAAAAAACAGAAACAGCAGCTTTTCTTTTATTCCTCTTGGCAAGCAGGGTACACCTAATAGGGCTTTACTTCATGTTACCAATTGATGGCAAGCTACAAGAGTTCTGAGTTTAAAACTGCTGTTTGACTGCACTGATTTTGGATTTTCTACATTTATGGTTTGGAAATTTCCATTACATTTTGATTGTAACATTGTTTTATTACAGTGTGTTGTATTTTAAACTTTGTTCTACTGCAAATGTTTTTCTTGACGTCTTAAAAGTTGTTGGCTAGGGTCAGTTAGGAAGCATTACTTTTGCATTCATTGAATGAATATGAATTAGATCTAGCAAATTAGTGGAAGGAGCTGATAAACAGTTTTCTTATTTACGGTACTCACCTACACTTATCTTCAGCTACAAAAGATCTGAGTTTAAAACTGTTGTTTGACTGCATTGATTTTTTGGCTTTTTGGATAGTGAGAGATCTGTGAATTGCTGCAGGATCTGAGCCTCATTTATTACATGTCTACTGCATTATTTCTGTTTGTATATTACTTAATCTGAGAACCTTAGTCTTGTCATATCATTCACAACAGTGAGAGGATTGTAAAATGCTGCAGGATCTGACCCGTATATATTCACTTATACTGCATTTTACTATTTACTGATTGGCATCTTCTCTAACTCATCTTCTATAACCTGTGCTGAGCTGTGTAGCACAGGTTTATAGTGACCTGTATAGAAACAGGCACCTAGAGTTGAAATTTTCCATATATATATTGTTAGACCAATAATCAAGTACAATACACCCTTTTCATGTACCTGACCAGACATTTGTCACAACTGGAGTGGCCACAGATGTTCCTCACTAAAAGAATACAGGGTGCAAATATATGTCCTATGTGAACTGCATCAAAGCCTTGAACCTGTATGCAATCTCCTACACACTACTGAGGGGGCATCTATGCCTAAGCAACAAGACATTCCCTTATCCAATCCTGATGGATCTGCTACACATACAAAAAACAACCCAGTCTAGAATTACTCAATCTAAGGATCTAAACTTTGTCTGTGACATAAACAAAACATATTGGAGGGATTGGTATGTGTTTTAAAGATTACCCCTTTTCTCAACAGACTCCCCATTCATGTGAAACAGAGCTCTTCCCTAAGCCTATTCAAATGTAATTTAGACCAATGGATGGGAAATTGTAAATTCACCCCGTACTTGCCAGTTATGACCCTTATGGGCAGGGGGAGTTTGTAGATGCCCTAAGACACAGACATATAACTAAGTCATTCTAGCCTGTGAGCACTGATAACTGGGAAAATTGGGGCATGAATGGCTAAGCTTTAAAAGGCTCCAGGGCTGTCAGCCCAGTAACCCCTATGATCCTATGATGCTTTCAGCAAGTTGCAGTTCACTGAATACAATTTGTTAAAAACTATGACTAACAAACATTAGAGTAAGTTTTCTACCACCCTAGTAGGGGAACTCCCCCCTATCGTTTCTGATTTATACACTCACCTACTTCATGAGCACATAGTGCATAAAGAGCTAAGTCCATTGCTGATGAGATTGGCTTCAGAGAGCTTGGTTTCCATTGTACAGTCAACACTCCTAGAAGTAGTGTGCGATCCATTGATATGCTTCATAGGGCCAGGGCAGTTAACAAAGTCTAAATAAACAAATAAGTAAATAAATGGTTTCCTTTGTACAGTCAACACTCCTAGAAGTAGTGTGTGACCCATTGACATGCTTCATAGGGCCAGGGCAGTTAACAAAGTCTAACTAAACAAATAAGTAAATAAATAAGTTTAGAGTAAAGAGAGTAACAAAGGGTTGTCTAACAGCAGCAGTGTGTGTTTATGGTGAGGAGGAAACGTCTGGTTACACAATGTTTATTAGCACACATAATGTATATGAATTACGCAGGTATCTTTAAAAGAATCCATTGGTGCCAGTCTGTTTCACTTTACATATGTACATCCTGAGTTTAGAGCACCATGGTGGAAGCTGTAAACAATGCATAGAGAATGTGCAACTCACTATGGAAAAAGTCTGAACAGTAGGATGTATGAAGATGGGAGACTGCTCAGTGAACCTTAGTCTAATCATATTATGGCATTATTCTCTGTGACTGATGTTATCTTCTCATGCTAATGTTTAAAATTGTTTTCATTGAAAGTGCGTATCTTTTGAAATAGTGGTATCCAACACTACAAATACATCAGCGGAAAACCACAGCAAACATTACCAGTGTACATAACAATATTAAAGTCTCCACCAGATATATATATATATATATATATATATATATATATATATATATATATGCATATGACATCCCCACTCCCCAAAAGCTCACATTACATAAGATGCACACAATCTGTTCATGCCTCTACCCCTCCATCCATAAGACATGGTATAAATTCCAAAGGAGTTTGTGCTACAATAGTACAGTGCTGTCTTCAATGCATTATCTAAATTACTAATCCCATCCTGTCCATACCCCCACCCTTACCTTGAACATACCAACCAAAGCAGCACCACATGTCCACCACATCTCCTTACTCTTCATCTTCAAAAGAATTGCTTCTCACATCCTTACCCTTAATAGCCTGTCATGCATACAGTTTCTTCATCTGTCTCCAGACTGTCTTCTCATTCTCTATCAGCATACAATCCTTAAAGGTAAACTTGTCAACTTACAATAGAACCTATGATTTCAGCTCCTTCTTTCATCAACAAATGCACCCCGATATACCACTGCTCTTCACATAACTTACTGTATTCTGCTTTGTTGCCATGTAGACCTCTACAAGCCCTGTTTCAACCACCTTTTAGTGATTGTTTTCTTTTGCTCACCTCAACTTCAAATTCATCCTTAGCTTTCTGACATTCTACTGCTCGCATTGCATTTCAAACAACTTTCTAATCCAGTACTCTTCTATCCAACAGACCTCATATCTTAGGTCACAGCTCTTCAATTTTGTCCCACAATTATTTTACTTCCATACAGTTTTACCACTTATGCAGATAATAAGCAAATGGGTTCTCACATGTTCAGCAGTGGCTGTCTGCACTACACTCCTTCATGCTCCTTTACTACCATAAATGTCTCCACATCCTTGAATCCCCATTGTTTTCACTGACTGCTCAACCTTGGCATGCTTCCATTTTAAGACCTTATATACTCCCCTTTTCATCCAAATCCTTCCTTTATTCACCATTCACTCCACTGCCTTGCTAATTACCATGCTTTGATGTGCACCCCCCCCCCCCCATCCACTGTTCCACCAAGTGCTTTCTCCATCATCTTTCCCAATATGCTGGTTCAGATTATATGACATTATGTACCAATTAAAAACAGATCTGCATCCCCTTGCACTTGTTTACCATTAAGATTTCTTTGCCAGCATTCACCCCCTACCCGTGAAAACTAAATTATAGCAAACCCCCAGACAATCTACAGCCTCTTTTCCTTAGTTAACAATGACATACCAAGTCAAGTAAATCACAAGTGTCATTATTATTATCTCTATTGCATCATTTCTTGTTGATAATAACATGAACCTCTCACTTAACCTGGCCATTATTCTCAGATTACTGTCTATGCTTTCTATTATATTCTTACTCCTAGTGTTTCCAAGAGTCATGCATATATTCCAACGTGGATGGTTTGCTACATTCCTAAACAACATTAACCACTAACCCATTGTAATGCAGTCACAGATGGAAACACTGCCATTCGTTCCATGGGGCCACATTCCTGACTCTTTAAACTCCAGAAAATTTCCCAGCAGCTCTAGTAGTAGGGTCCTCACACTTTCAGTATAAAAGCAGATTGAAAATCTTTCTAGTTCTCCTAGTTTTCTCTTTTAGACACTCTTGTACCCTTCCTGCTGCTATCTTCACCATAAAATAAATCACGTCATGGACAACGGCCACCTCTGTCTACATCTTCCTACTATTTTCTCTTATAGTTAGTCACAAATCTTGCTTCCATTTTTCTGTGTTGGGGGCTTACTTCTGTGATAACCCTTGACACTAGCCCTGCCCCATCTGTAACCCTAACCTGTCTTTCTTCACTGTGTTAGATGTTTTCTTTTACCAATAGCAGTATCCCTCCTGCATTCCCTGCTTCATTCTCATGCAGTATATAAATATTACCAGCACCCCACAGTTATTGGCTAAAGCTTCAGTCTTAACTGAACTAATGTGCCTTACATATACCAAGCTCCTTAAGGCTTTCTCTGGCACTGTAGCTGACTCTCTGTCAAATGCATGAGCCCCAAGTTCATACATAATGTGGGGATAAAGTTCACTAGATCATCAGTTTCTTTCTTGTCTTTTGAAATCAGTACCACTTTCACTCATTCACTGATTTTTATTAAATTGTTTCCTTTCCTTTTGGTTTCAAACAGTATGCCCATCACCACCAAAATTTCAATTGGGCTACCTTAGGAAATCATTTGGTACTAGTTGCCTTTACCTGTTTTAGACAATGAATAGCCATGACTACTCTGGAAAACTAATCTTCCTATCAAGATCTTCACTCATCACCTCCACTGACATTTTTCTTTTCCAGAATCTATCCCCTTCTCTTATAACCCTTCCTTCCTTCTTTCCTTCCTTTCCTCGTTTAAATATATACTCCTAGGATTGTCTAAATGCCTCACAGCTGCTTGACTGAAAAGACTGTTCATGCCTCTAGTCTTAACCACCACCAAAACATGCCCTCTCATTTTTTTTATGTCATGTCATCATCCTCCTGTCTATATGATCCTATATTTGGCATACTCAGTTCTGTTTCTACTTTGCTTGTTTCTATTACTACTTAGTTATCTTTTAGGTTCAAAATCCATCTTTGCCTCTTTTGTCCATAATGTACATAAATTCCCTTATATGTAAACCCTTTGACTCCTGACTACCATCTCCTCTTCATTACAGAATATTACTTATTTCTTCTTAGATGTTTTTCAAAAACAGATTTTTATTGATCAGCATAGAAGAACAAAATGTCAAAAAAGAGAAAAATCATAAACACTTTTACATATACTTTACATACCATTTAAGTAAATTTAACAATCTCAAGTATATCTATAATAATTTAAAAGCCCATTTTGTTAAATTTGCCTTCAAACATGGAAGCAAAATGCTAAAAGTAAAATAAAAAAGTGCCAAAATAGATTCAAAAGTTAAGTATGATCTGTTATAACAGATTATTGCACAATGGGCATACCATATTTCCTTTGAACTATCATTTTTTACCCTACATTTCATTTAAAATTATACTCTGTAGATCACCCCTGACTTGCAACTTAACCAAGATATTAACTACAGAAAGCAATATGGAGATTACACCGTAAACATCCATCTTAATTTCCTTCAAGATACCACACCCATGCTGAGATCCAATATCTTAGTATATCAATACAGTAATTAATACACATTTCACCATTCTGAGCAGAAATAGTCAACCAATCAAGTCAGAAAAATCACTCTTGATTAATGATATGCCTTGTCTGCCTCTGACAACAGTAAATTGTGCACCTTGTTAGTGTCCAATCATCTCTTTGTAAAATCTGTCCATTGTACCATCTTGCATATTCCAGGCATTCAAATGCTTCGACTTCTAAAATTCCACTTGGCCATGGATTATACCCCCCTTGTCTATCATCTTGTGTAAACATTTTTGCTCAATATCAACTGCTTAACCCTGCTTATTCTGCACATCCATTATTCTCTGCTGTAGAGGTAACACAGACATACTTTTCTTTTAGATATTTTATTGAATCATTGTCAGAAGTCTCAAGTTGCTTCACATATCAAATCAGCAAGCCGAAACAACTTTAATTTTCTTTTTCATCAGTGACTCCAATACACAATTATTCTCTATTTTCCAGATCTTCACAAAGGATGGATAGTTGCTTTCTTTATTAGATGTTGCCTCCACATCTGCAAGGTACGTCTTATGACCTTTACATTCATCTACAAACATCTGCTCCTAACTTTTTCACAAATCTGAAAGCATCAGACAGCTATCAAACTAAAGTGATTTAATGAAAGGAGATCATACTCAAAAGTACACTTTCTTTAACCTTTACCTAATGGGCTGGTTGAAGCAAATGACCAAACTCTTGAAGCAGAATAAGATTTCTGCTTCTTCTTGCAATTTGCACATTCTCTCCACTATACAATCCACGTTTATCCCGTTGAATGCCGTTGGTTCTCTTTCTCATATTACCCTCAACATTATCTGTGTCCACTTTAATACCTTATCTGTCTTACACTTCCATGGTTTCTTTCTTCACAATTTATGCATTAGCCAATTTCCCTGTAATCAGTATATACTCAGACCATCCCCTCAGTCACTTTATTTAACAAAACATAATCTATTCTACTTGACTTCTGCCATGCAGCTCTAGAAAAAGTAAAGGTTTTGCCTTTCTTTTCCATACTTCCTATCCTCCATATTTCATTTAAATCCAGCTCATTAATCTCACTCAAATAATCTGTCCTATATCCCAAGTGAAACTCCTTCCAAACAAACAGCTTGTCTAGTTTTACCACGTCTTTATGGTCCCATTCTCCCACCACCCTAACAACTTCAAGCTTAGCTCCTATAGGTTACAGAATCTCATAAATTGATCCTGTATTTATATTGTCCATCGAAACTCAGCAGGACAATTGGTTCTACACTATTTTATATTTCTCCCAATCCATTTACTATCACCAGTCCCTTAAAGTTTAATTTTCATTTCCACCACTACCTTGCTCCTCAGGAATGTCATCCCCTCCTTGTTCCCTTCTGACAGTATGCCTGCACCATTTCCTACCCCCTCTATTACAACCTGTCTATTGTACATTTATTCATATTTAGATTTTGTAATATATCCATGGAAATAACAAAATGCAAAACACTGTCAACCTCTGAGAGAGACCAAGATAACTGTAGGTAAATCCACCAAGTATGAAAAAAAAAACAAAATGAGCAGTGAAAGCCAGATGCTTTATTCATGATTTAGCACTTTCCTTCCTACCAGGAACTTCATCAGAATCTAAAAGAACTGCATACATCACTTCCTTATATACAGGCATCCTTAAAGGTACAGTGTAATAAATACATAAACAAGTGAACAAGTACAAAGACAAGTGAATAAAAACAAAGTCTGTCTACAAACATGTCTTTACATCAAATGATAGTACACTGTTGTTGCCATGTATAAAAATTAATATAACTAAAGAAAATAAACTTTAAAAACATATACCTCTTTCAGTTGAGTGTTAGAAAAACATGTTCTGCCATGTCTCTAAAATAATGTGAACAACATATCTGCACCATAAAGAATAATAAATAATAACTAGTAATACAAAATCAGGACATTACTTTGTTTAAAACATTTAAAATCTCTCTGAGTAATTTGTTAATACCTGTGTAACAAATATATTACTGAGTGTTTTTAATAATTTGACATTTTAATTTTTACTACTGAGTGAACTGATGTCATGTCATTCAAGCCAAGCGGATAAGTTGTGTTTCATAGGTTCATAGGTAGGTGCTAGGCTATTGGCCCTAGGGCCTATGCAAGCCTAGCCATAACAATTCCCTGACTATTGCTTCCCACAAATATTTACTTTCCTGGACCCCTGTCTAGCAGGGCTACTGATGCGATCCGTGGGGTGAATTTCCTATCTCCCATCCAATCGTTAAGATTCCTCTTGAAGATAGCCATTGAGGCGCTCTGCCTGACATGTATGGGCAGCTTATTCCAGAGTATGGGGAGTATCTGGGTCAGGAACCTATCCCTCCAACATGTTCTATTCATCGTGATGACAAGGTTAAGATACCTGGAGCATGTGGCTCGGAGGGATTAGGATTTCTTTAAATGTAGCATGTCTAACAACTCTGGGTTTGACATGGCCTTGTATGTTAGGCAGAGATCACCTCTGAGTAGGCGATAAGTGACAGAGTATAGCTGGCGTTTCTTTAGACGGTCAGCATAAGGTATCTGCTTTAGGCCTGTGATTCTTTTTGTGAGGTGTGGCCTTTCTAGTTGTTGCAGATGTCTTGTGAGGTACATACCAAATGGGACACTGTATTCTATAATGGGTCTAATGAGGGGATGATTACAGAGGGACAATGACCTCCTTTTCTCTGGCAGAAAAGCCCTTACTAATGAGGTGTGCCACATAGAAGGATTTTCTAACTGTTGTGGCTATGTGGTTATCAAAGGTGAGACCACTGTCTACCTGTGTCTCTAGGTCTCTTATCATGCATTCAGTGTTTTGTGTACTGCCACCTATGTGGTAGTTCACAGGTACGTGTTTTTTCCCAAAGGGGACAACTATACATTTTTTGGCATTTAGCTTTAGCCCATGGCTCTGGCACCAGGCATGTGTTTCGGTAAGGCCCTTTTGTAGTATATCCACATCATGTGGGGATTCACTAATGGCTCCCAGCTTGCAGTCATCTGCAAACTTTGTAAGCCAGAGTCCCTTAGTGTTGGCCTGTACTTCAGAGAAGTAGAGGCCAAACAAGAGTGGTCCCAGGACAGAACACTGCAGTACACCACTTGTCACTTGTCTGGAGCTGGATTTGGAGTCAGCTACTTTTACAGTGTGTGTTCTGTCAGTAAGCCAGTTTGCAACCCATCGAGTGACGTAGGGATTAATGCTCAGCTTACTAGGTTTATCTATGATTCCAGAGTGGGGGATAGTGTTGAAAGCCTTGGCGAGGTCCAAGTAGGCTGTGTGAACCATCTTACCCTCGTCCACGGCTCTGGAGACTGATTTGAAGAAGTCAATCAGGTTCAGGAGGCAAGATCGGCCCTTCACGAATCCAAACTGGGTGGGGTCCAGTGTTTGAAGGTTGCCACAGTCTTTGTTTATAAGTTCCATGATAATACATTCTATAGCCTCGCAGATCAGGCTCATCAGACGGTAGTTCCCGGGATCCAAAGTTTATCCCCCCTTGTGTTGTGGGATGACTGCAGCTGTGTGCCTCTCTGTGGCACAAAGCCTGAGGTGAGGCTATGATTAAACATGACACATAGGTAAGGTGCCAATTCATTTTGTAGTTCATGCAGTACACAGCCCGAGATGTTGTCTGGTCCCATGGATGCTGTATTCTTGGCTTTGGAGAGTGCATTTTTTACCTGAGTGGCCATGATTACCGGAATTTGGCATTCTTTCGGTATTGAGATGGGTCCTTTAGTGGGTGAGAGGGGGGTGAAGTTGGCATTGAATCTATCTGCCAGGATATTGGCTATATCCTTAGGATCAGTATATCTAGTGTCATTCTGCTGTAGCTCAGAGCAGATCTGAGTATTGCCATTTAGATTTTTGACAGAGCTATAGAATACCTTGTGGTTGTCTTTGAAATCTTTGGCAATTTTGTTTTTGTAACTAGCTTTGGAAGATTTTATGAGGGATCTCAGCTTTCTACTGAGGCTGGTGAGGGAGTTTTTTGAATCCTAGTTTCTTCCTCTTTTCTGCAACAGTTTCTTCCTTCTGTTGTACAGCCTGTTTATGGCAGGGGACCACCAGATTGGCTTCCTTTTTTTAGGGGACACCGTCTTGGTTCTATTTGGGATGCCTCAGGCCATGCACTTGTGAATGTGCTCATACAACACCTTAGTGTAGGATTCAACAGTTGAACTTCCAGTTCCCATCTGCATGGGTGTCATGACATTTGTTACTTCTGACTTGAGAAGCATGAAGTTGGCTTTGGAGAAGTTGTTTACGGAAGTTTCCTTAAAGGGGGATGGGGGTGGGATGTGGATGTCAAGGGTGACTAGCTTATGGTCTGATCTGACCAATGATGGGGTGACCACTGGTGTGGAGCATCGATCTCCCATGTTGGTAATGACCAGGTCTAGACTATTGATACCCCTGGTGGGGCTATGAATTAGTTGCTCTAGGGTATTGGAATTTATGAATTCCAAGACCCGTTGAGCAAAGGTGTTGGTACAGGAGTAGATTTCCCAGTTAATGGCAGGGTAGTTGATATCCCCCAGTATTATGGTGTTTGGTTGTATCTTAATATTTTCCAGTATGTTTGGAAAGGTGTAGTGAGAATCTTGGGGCATGGTGGGGGATCTGTAGCAAGCTACAATATGTATTGCAGTCTTACCTAGTGTTAGTTGCACCTGGAGAATTTCAGATGCATTGTGTTGGGCAACCAGCCTGGAGGTGTGAATATCCTTGGTGAATATGGACACTCCTCCACCTTTAGTGTTTCAGTCCTGGTTTGGTGGCTAGCCGAAAAATGTGGTATGAGTTGTAGCCTGGTATTGCATGGGTGCTCTCTGGAGCTTTGAACCAGGTCTCATTTACTGCACAGATATCTATGTTCTCCATTTTTAGAAGAGCCTCGAGAGAGTGCATCTTGAGGTTTAGACTTCTATCATTGAGTAGCATTACCTTCCGATTTTGCTTGCTTGTACGCATTACTGTGGTAGTTTTGTCCTTTGAACCTTGCCTAAAAAAAGTCACTATAGTGGTGGCAAGATCCTTAGCCAGAAACATGAATCCCAGGGGTGACAGGTGCAAACCATCTCTTGCAAAGCATCATGGTTTGTCGATCATGTTGTCCCAGGCAGACAGATACTGGATCCCCTATGAATTACACCAGAAGCTTAGCCAATTATTAAAGTCAATCATTTTGTTCTTATACTGTGGTATCATTCTGGGTGATGGCAGGATACTACTCAGGGCTAGGGTCATCCCTGCCTGGGCTACATGATCCGAGACCTCTTCCATGTCTCTTTTCATGTAGTCCAGGGAGGTATGTCTCAAGTCATTCACTCCAACATGAACAATGACAGAGTCATATTTGTACCTGTTGTGGAGTGACTTGAGTGCATGCATTATGTGGCGGATCCTGGCACCCGACAGACAACTAACTGTAATGTTCTCCTTGTTCAGCCTGGTGAGTGGGACATCAGTATGTCTGACTATAGAGTCACCTATGACTAAAGAGTTGGGTACATTGTCTTGCCTTAGGGGCTGCTGTTGGGTGGCACACTGGTGTTGTAAGCTATGTGACACTTTGGTTGTGTTTGGGAGTGGTGTTTGTTTGTGTTTCAGCTCTGGAGTTCCTTGTTGCTTGGGCAGGTTAATGTTAAGAGCCTCTGCATATGTGCTTATTTATTGATTTATCATTTGTTGACCGGGAAAGTCCGACTAGGAAAGAGCCTATTTTCAGCTGAGGCCCAGGGAGAAATGCTCCACATGCATATCTTTGGATTTTGATCTTTCTTGATTTTTTTAATTGTCATTTTAACTCTATAAGTTCTATAAGATTACCCCCAATCTCCATCTCTGGGGTCCCTTGGTATTTTTTCCAGTATCCCATATTTGTACATATAACAGCCTGTGCATACCACCTTGTGTTTATATAAAGTGTTTTTTGTGTTCTTACCAATATCGTAAAGATGTTCTTGTATTCTTTTGTGAAATGCTCACTTAATTTTGCCTATATAAAAGCTGTGACATCCTGAGCAGACTGCCAGATAAATTAAAGCCATTGTGGCACAGTTACCATTGGCAAACCTGATTTTGCTGTTAAGCCCATTGTCAGGAATAATTTCTTTCTGCATGGTAATGTAGGGGCATGATTTACAAAACCCACATGCCTTTTCTGTGTTCTGTTCCAATAGTGTGGGTACTGTAACTCTCAAAGATTTTCTTTAAATTGTGTGCTTTGTTGTACACAAATATTGGTTCAGAACCCAAAATGTCCATCAGGGAATGTCCATCAGGGTGGTGTTAGAACTAATAATGCACCAGTTCCTACCGATAATGTTTTTAACATGGGGGCTACTTTGTTATAATCTATGATCAGCACTTTCTTATAACCATTGTTCTTATCTCCAATAAGGTGCTTCTCAGCTACCTAGCCCTAGTAGGGTTTTGTGTTTTTTTCCCCATTCATGTAATATTTCTATACTAATATTGTTTACAAAGTCTATTGGATAGTCCCTTTGAGTGAGCATGTTTTTTAGAACAGTGAATTCTTCTTCCAAGGCCTCTACTAGAAGTCGTTCTATCTACTCAAATGTATTGTCCTTTTACCAAACTCTTTTTGTGACTCACAGGGTGGAAGCTGTTATAGTGCAAATATGCATTACTGAAAGTTGTCTTTCTATAAATCTTAGATGTAAATCTGTCCTTTCCAGATGAAATTACAGTGTCAAGATAGTTAATACTTTGTTAAAATTCCAAGTGACTTTTAAAAAGGAAATAGAGGTATTGAGTTATTTGACACATTCTGGAATGGATTCCAAGGAACCATACCATAAAATAAAAATATAATCCAGGTATTGTAACTGTTTTACAAAATTAAAAAAAAACTCTGATTTAAACACATGTACCTTATCTCATTAGAGCAATAACAGATTGGCATATGAAGATGCACAGACTGCTCCCATGGTGACTCCTTTGATTTGTTTGAAAAACTCACCCTCAAAGTGAATAAAGTTGTTATCCAACACATTCAACATCAATTCTTTAAGTAGTTTTACCTCAAAGGTCATCAGGAAAGAACATTCTATTAAACTATTATGAAATAATTCAATGCCCTCAATGTTGGGTATGAAGGTAAAAAGATCCATAGCATCTAAGGCAGGAAATCTTACAGTCTTAGACCAAAGTTTGGGAGTAAGTTTACTAAGAACGTTCCATGAATCCTTCAGCAAGTTAGATCTTTCCTCAAAATTTGATTTCAATTTTTTATCCATGTAGGCTGCTAACAGGTGAGTTTTTGGGCTGTGTGCTATCACTGTGGTTCTGTATTTTAAGTTTTCTATTCCTTTGTGACACTTATGTATGCCAAAGAAGTTGGGTATGGTGTTTTGTTTTTGTTACTTAGGAATATAAATATACTCAGGTCAGTTCTGCCCTCTAATAATAATTCTTCCATGAATAAATCATTTTTATAATAGGCAATGCTGATTTCATTTTTAATACTGCAACATAAATACTAGTGTCAAAGAGCAGTTCATTAATTGCTTCAGTGTATTGCCAAGTGTTTACTGTTACTGTCTCACCTTCTTTATCTTGTTGCATGGCCCGGATTGATTCATCCTGTCTTAGAAAGTTAAGAATGTTCTCCAGGTCTGATGTTCTTAATCTTGTTGTACTTGTGGTTCATTGACAACTTGTAAAATTCTCTAGAACAAGTTTTGTCAAATGCATGTATAGTCCCAATGAGAGAATAAACTTCTTTTTTTAAAAAAACTCCATTGTTTGGTATGGTAGTTATCTCAATGGCATTGTGGAATTACATGGCTAAATTTAATTTCCTGATGTAAGTCTTTAATTCAATCAGAGAATCCACTATGTTGTACTTTGGGGCCGGAATAAATTTAACACCCTTTAAAAGTAATCTAAAATGGTCTTGAGAAATGTCAGTGTGCCTATAGGTCTATATATTGTACCCATTTAGGGATGAGGTAATGCCATCTTTGTACTGAGCAATTATCTTTTGGGACCCGTCCGCTTTGTGTTTTTGCCTCTCTTGCCCTTCCCCCTCCCCTGTCCATTCCTTCTGCTAGGGGTCAAGAGTCCCTGCCCAGATAATGTTCCTGGGGGTGGGGGTACTGCTAGGGATAGTGGGTGTATGCTGCAATCCTTTCTGATCTTCTCATTGGGGGAAAATCCTCCTCTGATGCAAAATTGTGGGGGTCAGAGCAGTGCAAATGACTAGTGTGGTCATCTTCTTCTGGCACTTGGTAATAATAATTAGCATTGTCACGAGAGGGTACGGAATTCGGATGCGGGTAAGCAGCGTTGTTTTTGTATTCCTGCTGTTCCCTTACAATTTCTTGTTTTTCCTGGCGACATTCTGTTTGTATTTGTTGTCAATATGTAAAAATGTTAAAAAAATTATATTCTGAAAATAGCAAGTCACTTTCGATAGCATATTTTAAAACCTCAGCTTCTTTGAGAAAATTCTCAATAGTCATTGTGCTATGCTTAACAATCAGTCTAATAAGTTCCAAACTAAAACAGTTAAAAGTAGTAATAAAGTCTTTAAACATAAAATCATTTTCACTCAGCCCATTAGGGAACTTGTACAGTCTGAGTCCTTTAAAAACAATTCCCAGTCTACTGCACTCTAAAAGATAAGTGTTGTCAACCTGCAAGTTTTTAATCTTCTGTAGCTTTTTATTAAGCAGCAGGTAAATCTGTTCTTTAAGAGAGCCATTGCAGACTTGGTCATTAGTCATCTTTACATTTGCTTCTCTGCTACAATGGCTGTAATTAAAATGAAAAGATTGGTTTAAGCAAGTCTCAAAGTTAAAATTAACTTCTTGTCATGGTACAGTACCATTATAATTCAAATAAGAAATATTACCTATTGCAATGTTGTCTTGCCTCTGTTCGGTTGGCCTGAGTAGGTAGTCAGGGTTTTGTGTTTGAGAGTGGGGCTATTGTAAACAATTGGTAGTTCCCTCAAATAAATCCTGGCTTGAGGTAAAACATAGTTCAGCAGGTCATTCCATACAAATACCAGCTCATTCCAACAATGCTTGCTGGTCCCAAACCTGTGTCTGAATGTTGAGCAGACCCATTTGTGCTTCCCTGAGGAGTTGGTGAAATAAACTCAAGTAAAGGTGCGAGTTCCTGCTTCATGATGTCTATATCCAGCACCAGTCTGTTAAATTCCATTGTACTAAAAGGGGTGGACTCCACGCATACACCAAGCACTCCTCCTTTGGTCCAAAGCACTGTGTAAAAAGGCTAAAACTGCAAAAAGACAGTAGATGGAGTAAAAGACCAATAACCAAATGCAAACTGCTGTCAACCTCTGAGGGACACCACTGTTTGCAGGTAAATTCACCAAGTATGTAAAAAAAAAACAAGTAGTGAAAATCAGATGCTTTATTCAAGATTTAAGACTTTCATTCCTACCTGGAACTTCATCAGAATCTAAAATGGCTGCATGCATCACTTCCTTATATACAGACCTCCTTAAAGATACAGTGTAATCAATACATAAACAAGTGAACAAGTACAAAAACAAGTGAACAAAAACAAAGCCTGTCCACAAACATGTCAAAAGATAGTCCACTGTTGCTTGTATGAAAGTTAATATGGAAATATAGCAGTTGTGGAGAAACAGGAAGTCCCAGAGAACTAGGTCTCTAATGACCCAGTAAGCAAGACAAAAGATCTCACCTCAAAAGTCTATAAGACACTGAATAAAACTAGCTCAGGGACATTGATCCTATGATCTGTTTTGTTAGGAACCATTGGGGTCTTATTTGATATGCGTAGTGAGATATATCCCAAAGGAGGTTGTATACTTGATAACTGGTTTGATTAATGCTGATTTTAATGGAGTGATTAACTCTTTAAACCTTGATAATATTTTCCAAGAATTAGCTGGGCTAAATAAAAGTATTCCCTGACAACCATCTCCCTTGAAACAGTCTCTCCATCCACATAAATAAAGTTAATTCCTGTCCATAGTCAAGTACAACTTTGATCTATGGATGGGAAACAGAAAATTTACTCCAGAACTGCCTCCTGTGCTACTAATGGATGAATGTAACTCCTAAATGTTTTATCCCATGCATGGGTCCCCTTAAATTATCTATAGTATGATCTCATTTGTTGCCATTAGTGGTAATATATAATTAACAACCATGGGATGGGTAAGGACAATCTACAATGAAATGGGATAGGTTATTTTGAGTACAAAGAGGGAAATTGGCTAGGCTTAAAATGGCTGACAAGGGCAACTGGCCTAGTACTTTCTTATGAGCCTATGAACAAAAAGAGACAAGTCTCTTCTGCCATTAATTCATATGCTTATCTTTTTGGATCTTCTCTCATCAGAAACATCAATAGCTATATTGCAAGGAGAAGTGCCAGAGACAAGGGACAATCCTAGCTAGTACCTCTTCTTAACTTTAAGTGGAGGTGGTGGGGAGAGACAATACTACCTTAGTCAAGAGTATTGCAAATGGGGTTGAATATAAGGCTTGCACTACTTTAATGAATCCCATGGTGACACCAGTTTTTTGTAGATCCACTGACAAATAGTCCCAGTAGACGGTATCGAAAGCTTTCTAAAATTCTACCAAGATCACTACTGTGAGGTCATAATACCATTTAACAGCCTGCAAATAAGAGTATACTACGAAGGTGATTTGTGCCAGAGTGCTGTTTTACAAAACCTGCTTGCCCTTGAAGTTTGTGATGGAATTGAAAGTTTTCTCAAAGTCTACCAAGATCACTACTGTGGGGGTTCTAATACCATTTAACAACCTAATCAGTGCTAGAGTGCTGTTTTACAAAACTTGCATGCCCTTAATGCATTACTGAAGTTTATCTATCTATCTTAAAGATCAATACATGTGTAAAATTGTGGGTGATCTCAGTAACATAGATTTATTTTATAAAGAACAAGTTTTATGATACCTGAGTCAGACATTTTGGATCTAAAACATACTTTAATTACCAGCTGACAGGAATACTAGACTTGTCTGTATATGAAAAAGGTCATGCTGTTTATATAGTGAAAATGAAGATGACGTTAAAAGAATGCATCAGAGAACATGCTTATGCTATAAAGAAGATCTTAGATAATGCTTTATACAACAATTCAACAACCTACAAAGCTTTTTTAAATTATTTTTTATTTTTTTATTTTATCTAATTGGATATACACAGGGTGATGTTAACTCAGTTTTAGAACATAACGCATTGTTTTACTAAGAACTAATACCACAATGGTGCTTGGGATGATTAACAGTGCTGCCATTAGAAGTATATTAATACCACATGGTGACTGATTAAGGAGTAGCATCATTTAAGTTTAGCATTAGTTTACTATAAGTTTTTCATTAATCTGTTGCAAAAATATGTATTAACATTAAAAAGTTTTTATTTGGCATCTTGGAAGTCATTCATAAATCACCAAGAGGTGGATGGTGGGAGGCTAATATTGAAATTTGTGAGCTGAAGTGGCAATTTTTATTAAACTCTTTTACTGAACCTGGTTTAAATGACACTCTGTCGATTACCCCAGTTTTAAAACAGAGGGCACAGATTAGATAGGAATGTTCTTTTTCTTGTGTTTTGCTTGAGATTTTAAGAGTTAAACTAATTTAATTGGTGTAATTAAAAAGTTGATTTGCTTGTCTGCACATTAATTAGTTTTATATAAAAAAGCTGGATTAATATGTTTTTTTTTTATTCTGAAGAAGTCTCAGGACCATCTTAGATGAAAGCGCTTAAATAATAAATGTTTTTCTAGTCCTTTTTGGTGGATTATTTACAGCATTACAGTTTTGGCTTTGGACACAGTTTTTCTGTTTTGTTTTTTTCTTGTTGTTGTATTGGAAAGTTGTAGTGGGCTAACTGGTAGTATGTTAATGCAGTTCTAATTTAAATGCTTTTAATGTAAAGTAAATCAGCCCTGAACAAATATTTGTAAATTGACTCAATAAGATGAAAGTGCTAACCTTCTAGACAAAATCTAAAACTTACTTAATTTTCCTGTGTCTCTGTTATGTGGTGAATTTGGCAGTAGAACTACAAGTAATTAAATGAGATTCTGTACTCAAGAGTTCAAGATATTTCTTATACATACTCCAGACTAGCATCAATTCAGTCTATTTTTGTGTGTCTTTTTGTGTAGAGTATTGTTTGTATTGAGTTTAAGGATTGTCATTCTGTGTTAGTCCTTTTGCACAGGAATATTAAATACTGAAGACGTCAGGTTTTGTGAGAGAAGTGTAGTAATATTTGTTTACTTTAAACTTCTTTTAATTATTTTAGTTATTTTTAGCTTCTTTTTTGATTGTCAAGTGATGTATCTTTAATATCTTAAAGCATTAAAGTTTCATATTTAGCATTATAAGAGTTCTGTGTGTAAGTTAAGACAGATTTTTCAAATATACACCACCAATGAAACAAGCTAATAAACAGAATGCAGAATTTGTTTTATTAATAAAAGATAAGCACTTTCATTTTACTTAATAGAAGACTTCATCAGATAAAAATTATTCCACAAACAGCTATTTTAAATAGCTCTAAAAAGTCACATGGTCACATCATCAAATATCATACAATGACTGCCAAGCCTCCATCAGCTTTTAAAATTTAAAGGACCACATCATCAAATATTGTACAAAAATACCAATAATACATAAATTCACCATCTACACAATAGAAAACACATAATAAAATCCACTTATTTTTAAAAATAATAAAATTCAGTGACATTTACTGAATTAACATTTACTGAATTTTAGTACCGTTAAAAAGAAGTGGGATTTTATTGTGTGTTTTTATTGTGTAGATGATGAATTTATATATTATTGGTATTTTTGCACAATATTTGATTATGTGGTCCTTTAAATATTAAAAGCTGATGGAGGCTTGGCAGTCATGTGACTTTTTAGCTGTCTTTAAAATAGAAGTTTATAGAATAAGTTTTTATCTAATGAAGTCTTCTGTTAAGTTAGATGGAAGTGCTTATTTTTTATTAATACAACAACGGTATTAGTAACGAGTTACATGTTCTGGATTCTATTTATTAAGACAGATTTTTATTAGTATTTATAGCTAATGTTCATGTCTTTTATTTTATTGCACAGATGACCTTTTTCATGGGCTCTGTGATTGTAAGATTTAGGATGGGTTAGGGTCAATTTCAAATTGAGAAGCAACAGTATGCTGTTAGTAAGCCTGGGACTTCATTAAGTTACTTTGGGTGCTTGGTAACATGAAAGAGCTGGTTCTGAAAGCTCTTTTTGCTTTTTCTTTATTGTTATCATTACTATTTACTGTTATAATTTTGGTGGATTAGGATTTTAGTGCATTTTATTGATTTATGTTTTTCCATGCATTACTTAAAATAAGTGATTATATACATTTGTAAGGATGGGTTTTCTTTGTGTATTTATTTTTTGTTTATGGCAAATTGCAGTTGTATTTTTGATTGTTCACAGATTATGTATTTTTTATTAGTTTTCTTTTATATCAAGTTATTATTTATGTTTACATTTATGTCACTGTAGGTATAGCTGCAGGTACGTGCTAAGGCTATCTTTTACTTGCTCGTTTTTCAGCTGTTAGAGGTAATTGCTCACAGTTGGATTGCCTGTATTCATGCTTCAGTTTATGAGAACTTAGATACACATTTTTATTTCTCTACACACTTTCTCTGTGTTGGTGCAGTACAAGATTTAGGATATGCATATAATTTGTGAATGAGAGCAGAGTACCCACATCTGAATGTATGTTGGGAATTGTTCCTGTGATAAAACAGTTTCTGCAAATTCTGCTGATTGCAGACAAAAATGTTTACAACTTGCAAGCAGTGAGTTGGGAATCAAACACATGGTAGTCCATTTCCTGCACTAGTTCCCTGTGTTAGCCTACGATGTACTTTATTATATAAATTTATTTTGCGGGGTGCATATGCATGTAAGTAATTGTTGTTATTGTTTTTTTTAATTGCTGGGCTTCTGTATTAATATTGTTGCATATAGAGTTGTGCTTGGGTATGTTGAATTTTTGCATTTTGATATGTATGTGAATTTATATTATAAATAACCAAACTACTGTCAAAATGGAATAGAAGACTAGATAAACATATATTCAACAAAACTTCTTAATGCAAACAAAAGACAAAGAAGCCAGTGGTTAAGCTTTCGTCCTTTTATTACATGACAAGAACTTCATCAGACCCTTGTATATGAGTGTATGCTGTGGTTTGTGGCACTGATCAATTATTCATTTATGTTGATTTATTTGCTCATTTCAGTTTGCTCACCTGAAAGGTGTGACCAGACAAAGGCCACTGGAAGGTCTGACCAGACAAAGGCCACTTTTCAATGGAAGTCAAGGAGGAAAAGCTTAAAGCTCTGTGTAACAGAAACAAGAATATCTGACTCTGATATCTCAGAAGTAAATTATGAAGAGCCATTTGCAAGGCCTTGACCAGGTGAAGGTCTTTTGGTTTTCAAAAGGTCTGATGAAGGTTCTTAACTTCAGAAAGCTCCTATAAATGCATCCACTGTACCTCAGAGAGGAACCTTAGGGTGCAGACAAGAATGATACTATTTAAGGAATAATACAGATTAGTGACAGATGCCTTGGATTTGGTATTTGTGTGCACATATCAAAGTCTGAAGATTTTGTTGCCTGTAAAGTAAATGAAGAAGAAAGCCTGGGCAGGAACACATTTAGTTCCCTGTGAACAGTTCAAGCTTAGTAATTTTATAGATCTTTCTGCTATTAATCGGAGAAGTCAAGTTTTCAGGCATGCAAATGTTTGAGGAGATGGTAGGGTAATTACATCCTGCAACTAACTTCAAGAAAGCGTTATGACAAATGAAGATCTTTGTCAGATCAGCAAAGACATGTACATGATCTGATTTTCCTCTACTCACTTTACAGAATTGCTTGATAATTTGATAAATTTGTCTTATTTAGTTCTAAACTTGAGCAGTGATATAACAAAGTTTTCAGATTCACTTGCAACAAACACATCATTGTTTAACACTAAAACACTTAACTGGCTCAGACTTCACAACCACCTATCTTATACTCAGCTCACCTTAACCCATAAAATCATTTATATCCCATCTGCCTGCCTGGCAATTAGACCCCTAGCCCAATACCGCCTCCCAAATCATCCTCTTCAGTCAAAAAATAAACAGCTGCTTATCATCTACAAACCATAAAGGGTTACTAGGAGGGGTCAGTTTCTATTCCAGTAGTGTAGCTTGAACTTGAAATAAAATGTCATACCGTCATCTTTTCAAACCATTACTAAAAGACTTGTCCTCTGCCTCCTGGCTTTGTCCCTGTTCCTCATCTGGAACATAGCACTATAACATGCTTCATCACCTTTCTTATACCTCCCTTTAAAGCACTAGATCACTTAACCTGCTTATCCCCTTCTAATACCTCACTTTATTGCATTTCTTAAACTAATATCCCTACTTCTAATTAGCACAACCAAGTTACTGTTCCATCAATACTTCTCTATTAATACATAAACGTGCTTATCTCCTCTAATATCTCAGTCTGTTGTATTTCTTAAGTTACTACTACCTGGGTTAGCCACCACTCTTCTATCTGTAAAGTCTCAAGGCTTGTATGTTTAATGTTTGTGAATATCAATACAACATACCATTATGCTATGCCACTGAAAACTGCACTGAAACTGAAATATAAAAATGTGGTACTCTAAATATTGATTGCATTAAATATGATACCTTGGAGCTTTTCTCCCCATGCCTCCATTAACACCTGTACCCAGTCTGACTTTCCTGGTAAACGAATGTCAATAAATAAATAAAAATAATAATGAAAACATCTGTTGTCTCACAAAGCTGATTTAACTCACATTGGTAAAATGATAGCTTTTTAGCAATAAGGAAGTGATAATTTAGAACATAGGTATGAATTTTTGATTTGGAGGGAGTATGACAGTGCTTTAAGAAAACACTTTGATAATTTTCCACACATTGAAGTCATCTTGAAGACAATGGCATTGTGGGTATTCCTCATATAATCTGGAATTTTCCCATTTTTTTAATCCTAACACTGGCATGTCAGAGCATCAAACACACTTCTTTGCATCTAGCTTAAAGACTTCAACTGATGTCCCGTAATGTCTTGCACTGAAAACTTTTTTTTTAGACTGTGCAGCGATAGAGAACTATTCCTAACAATACATGAAAATATTACATTACTAAAGCATTCAACATCATTTCCTGTATTACTATTTAATTCACATGTATGCACTGCAATTGGGAGGTGACCCCCATTTGACTTCCCCTGGTGGAATAACAGCCTAGCATTACAAAATTCTGTTCCTGGCCACTGCAAGCAAAATGGGAATGAAAACACCCCTTTTTTCAAGCAACAGTATTCGTTTTATGTCTGGCTTCATCTGTGTGCTTGCGGAACAGATCTTTTGCTGTGACTTTAGCCAACTGGATAATTAATTTCATAGGGTCTCCCCTGAAAAGAAGCAATTAGTCTAGCGAGACTAACCCAGTCAACAAAAAAATAAATAAATAAACAACAAACAAACAAATAAGCAAAACGATATTACACTTGGCAAAAAGTAGCACATTATCAAAACATTCACACCTGTTCCACTACCACTGATATTTTGTATACACAGCCATGAGTAACTGACACATACTACCTGCCAGGAGATACTATGTAGAAGACTGACATAATCACCTGCAGACATGGCTATTATCATGGTTGTGGGCTTGGGGAATTGGGTGAGGTCTCCTCATATTTCAAGACTGATGTTAGCTCTTAGCACTGTGACACATTTTGGTGTGGCATGTTGTAGCAGCGATGAGTGGTGCCACTATGTAGTGACACATCACTGGGCCGTCAGGACAGAGGTGACATGAGTCCACATCAGCTTAATACAGAATACTCCAAATGCCTCCAATATCATCTAAGATTATCAAAAGGCAGTGGCTGATTAACAGGTACATTGTCATGCAGCATTACCGAATTAGTGTAATTCATAGGTTCATAGGTTGGTACTAGGCTATCGGCCCTAGGGCCTATACAAACCTAGCCATAACAATTCCCTGACTATTTCTTCCCATGCACAACATATAAAAATTTAAGCAAAAATAAATGCTAATGTAAAGTGCAAGATTCTAATGTCTATACAACTGCATAATCAGAACACAACTTCTCATCAGATGGATGTCTTGTGACTGTTCTGTGCAGCACTGAGTGTTAAATGGGAAACAGCAGCATTAGTCACTCACCTCAATGTACAAGCATGATTCAAAACAACACGGCTCTTCTAGAAGGACTGCGAAGTGCAGGTTCTTGGAACATAGAAATGTTTTACTCATGGTGACTTTACCTGGCACCTGCCATCACAAGGCATATTTGTAGCAATTAGTGCAGGGGATTAAAGCCATGAGATGTTAGCAAGCTTCTTTCTATAGGCCAGAGTTTCATTCACTCAGCATGTATTTGCCTAAAGTGTTACACTAGGCAAGCTGCTTCAGCAGACAGTGTTCTGGGACAACTGGGAATTTAGGGAAGGGTCCTCAATAATCTCCTGGACTTCATGTCTGTGAATCTGCATATACTAGTTAGATCAATTGATGGCACAAGCAGAAATATTTTCTTTGATAGGTTTACCTAACTTATGAAATAAAAAGGAATTAAAAAAATATATATATATATATATATATATATATATATATATATATATATATATGGAATTATTGAATTACTTATGTCAATATCAAGAATGTTGACCACAAAAGGTTGACAATGGAAATGCTAATAGTCACTTGCATATATATAATTAGAAGGGGGTGCACCTCACCCTCTGCTAATTTTATATGCTAATTCCAAGAATGAAGAATCCCGGAGAAAGATAATATTCCCCTACCCAGGGATTGTTGATCTATTAGACCTATCAACCATCTGCATATGTCAACTTTTTGAGGTCAGTCAAAAGCCCATCAACATTGGGGTATGTTGATGTAATGTAGTACACACACACACACATATATATATATATATATATATATATGTATATATATATATATATATATATATATATATATATATATATATATATATATATATATATATATATATATATATATATATAGATATATATATATATATATATATATATATATATATATATATGTATATATATATATATATATATATATATATATATATAGATAGATAGATATATTGTGTGTGTGTGTGTGTGTGTGTGTGAAGGTAAAGCTGACAATGTAGGAGGAATAGTCCATAACAATTCCAAATGGAGATCTACAGGAGCTCAAAAAATTGTCAGCATGGTTTAGGTGTAATTTCCCATAAAATTAAGATGGTAATACAGAAATGAAAACCACAAGCCAAAACAGTTTTGAAGTTCCCAAATCACAGACGCTCTGACAGCTGGAATGTGTGCTGAAGTTCAGAAAGCCTTGTCCACTCTGTAAGCATTATTTAAATCCATGAGCAGAGTCAGATGAGTAGGACTTTCATATATAAACAACAGTCTGTCAGTGATGTTAGGCCTGAATGCATCCTGCTTCATTCTGGTTCACTCATTGTATATATGTCATACATAGATGAGGAAGCTACTCAATGTGCTTACTGCACAACAACATTTAGCAAGGTAATCTTCTACACTGGAAGCTTGAACCACTGACAGGGCTTCCTTTACCTGCTTAGGGGTGTTTAGGTCTTGTCAAGTATTCTCATTTGTCATGAATGGGCCCATTGGTTTATTTCCACATGGCAATGAACAGTCAGGAGTTCTATGTCTCTGTGCCAAGATCTGTCTTACCAGTTGCCAGTGAGCTGAAGCAGGAGTTCATAGCACTATATGGAATCATGTTGCCTGATCAACAACTCTATCAACTTACCAATGTACCCCACTTGATCAAAAAAAGCCTGTAACAACTTTTGGCACACTTCAGGTTATAAACACACACACACACACACACACACATATATATATATATATATATATATATATATATTTATATATATATATCTATATATATATATATATATCTATATATATTTATTTTTCTATATATATATATATATATATATATATATATATATATATATATATATATATTTTTGTTTTTTTTTTTTTTTGTAGGAGGATCAAGCCTCCCTATGCACCCATGTGGGGTGACACAACCCACACCACCCAAAGTTAAATATACCTACTTCACTTTCACACAACAGTGGAACAAAAAAAGAACTCCACTATCAGTCACAGTTTTTGCCTAAATTTCCTCTATCATTTGACACTCAGTGAAAGTGCCTTCAATCAACCATGTCATTCCCAACTAATTGTAAACACAACAAAGAAGAACATTCTGCAAGTTCACAGTGTAAGGGTTGTTCATTTCACCTGTCTAAAATTTTAAGGTCTAGTTTCAGCTGATAGGTTTCTCCTAACAATATGATGTATCCCTAAATTCAGTATAAATGCTCTACACTAATGTACTAGCTACATATGCACATTTTCTAGACTCAATGTATGTCTGCAAAGACAGTCTCATACAGTAGTTTGATTAAATCTTTGCAGCTGGGAGATAAAGAAAACACAGAAGAGACATTCAAAGAAACCATCTCCCACTACTATTTCTGACGCAGTTTGACTAATGCAGGGAATTCTGCATGACAAGGAACAAAGGGGAGAGAACTAGAGTGAGGTGGCATAGGCTAGTCTGCTGTCTAATGTGTAGATGAGGACTTGTTTTAAAAGCTCTTGCACCTCATCCAGTTGGAGCAGATAGAATAGATGTGATAGAGGAGGGTATATTGCCTAGATTGTCCAAATCACAACAAATGGGTATCACAATACAGAATCAGGCGGCTCATCTACAAATGACCAAGTGCATTTTTAAAGACATATACATTTCACATATATCAGTATTATGTCCAGTCACTGCCTTAAATTAATTTACATCTATCATGCACCAAGTACATATTTAATAATGTCTGCACTTCACAGACTGTACTGTTAGATCATATCCCCATTCATTCTCAGTTGCACACCACTTGTTTAGAACAACACTTAGAGTGACAAATAGCGTCCATCAATGCTGAAATATTAGTCTTCATCAACACTGTACTTCAATGGATCTGCTACTTGGGAGTTGACTTTTTTATGACCAGAATTTATCTCCTACTTTGTGGCAAGCTGGGTTCAGCCTTATAGCATACATTACACATTTCTCAAAATGGAGAGGGCACGGTGCACTTTAGGTCAGAAATGAAACTATGGATATCACAATGGTTGTGAATGTGCCATTAGAAGCTGAAAAAACCCTAGTGGTGGCTAGTGAATGCACGTTTGACACCACACTGCATGCATGAGTAGTCGTCTGCAATGTGGACGCATCAGTCATGCCACCAGACTTTGGAGCTTCATGAGTAATGTCTGGCATTTTCAGCACAATATGTCATCATACAGATTGGTCAGAATTAGCAGTGGGTGCCTCCACCACCTTTGGGTATTTTTATGGAAATGTTGAGTGTCACTCTGCAGACATTCAAAAAGAAACTTTGTTTAAACTGTTATGTATTCACTGTGGCTACAGCTACTACTGCACGACTCTGGGACTCATGCAATGGCTGCATGTTTGTGGGTATGCAGACCAACTTTATGTTCATGTGGCTGGTAACTTGTGTTTATAATATGTGATTAGTGGCAAAGGAAGTATGGATATTCAATATTTATTTATTTTTATTTTATTTTACATTTGTTGACCGGGATAGTCTGACTGGTTACATGTCCATTTTCAGTGGAGGCCCGGGGAGAAAAGCTCCAAACTTACAAACAGATAAAGACAAGCAAGTTGCAGTATATGCACAAACATATTGTATTAACATACAAGTTACAGTCTCACATTTCAAGCCTATGAAGAATAGATTTTATATTCAGAAATATATACCAATATGTTGCATTTTCTCTTATCAAACCTATAGGTGCACCTTATATACAAAGTATCTGCAAAGATGTTACAGTTTCCCTTTTCAAACCTTTTAGTCTAAGAGGTTAGTCGCCGTGAATAAAAAATGCAGGGATATGGAAATAGATGGAGCTTTAGTCAGGGTTAAAGCAAGGACATAACCAGTGAGTTTTAAAATACTGGGTTAGATTTTTTTGAACTGATTTAAGAGTTCAGAGTAAGGTCAGATGGGAGTGAATTCCACGTTTTGTCTACTGAATTTGCAAACAAATATTCTCCAGATAGGTTGTTAGCTTTAGCAGACTGAGCCAAAGGTTTTGTAGTGGAACGAAGTGTCCTAGCATTTTTGTAGGGATGGATAATGTTTTTAATGGAGGGCATTTTTTCTGGATGGTTAATAACCTTGAATGCTACAGTAAGTTGATTATATTGAATTAACCTGGGGAGTTCTAGCCATCCTAAGAGGTTTAGGTTTTGACAATGGTGTGCCCTGTAGGGAGTTCCTGTGGCAAACCTGGCAATTTGATTGTAGCAGCTAGAGAGTTTGCTGAGATTCAAGTTAGTGAGCATTGGTGAGGCATAGAGTAGAGATGAAAGCAGATGGGTACGGGCAATGGCAGTCCTAGCTAGAGGGGTGAGAAAAGGTTTGTTTTTGTATAGGGAGCCAATAAGTTTATTGACGTTTTTAATAGCTTTGATTTATGTGCATATCATATTTGAGGTTGTTGTCTATTATAACACCCAGGAGTTTGGTATACATATCTGGTGAGATTATGGTCCCATTGTTAGATGTTATAGTAAACGAAGGTTGAAAGGATTTGTGAGTAGAGGGGAAGACCAATAGCTCTGTTTTATTAGGGTTTAATATCAGCTGCTGATTAGCGATCCAGTTTTCCACTGTAGTGAAGGTTTTCTGGGTTAAACTAAGGAGATCTGTAGGGGTAGAGGCTGAGCAGATCAGGGTGGAGTCATCAACATATTGTATACAGGTTGCGTCTGGGATTACAGTGTGGAGGTCACTGATAAAGAGGGAGAAAAAAAGGAAACCTAATATGGAGCCTTCAGGGATACCAAGCGTAACGGGGAGAAGGGTGGAGAGTTTGTCCTGCCAAAGGGCAGCCTGCTGTCTTCCACTCAGATAAGATTGAAACCATTGTATGGCATGGTTGTTTAGGGATATTTTATTTAGGGTAAGTAAGAGTAGCTGGTGGTTAACCATGTCGAAGGCCTTGGAAAGATTGATAAACAGGGCAGAAGATAGTTTGTTTTTGTTAAAATTTATGACATTAGAAAAAGAGGGGAGGGCTGAGGTGGTACTGTGCTGTGATCTAAATCCATGCTGGGAGTTGCCCAGAAGATCATGTTGAATAAGGTAGTGTAAGTGTTGTTTATGGATACACTTTTCCATAATTTTAGCCAGAGGGGAAAGGATAGCTATTGGTTTATAGTTTGACAGCTCAATGGAGCTGTCTTCTTTCTGTAGTGGTATGACAAGTCATATTTTCCAGATAGAGGAGACAGAGGCTTCAGTTATGGTTCTGTTTATCAAAATAGAGACAGGGTATGCTATAACATCAACAGCTTTTTGCAGGTAGTCTGCGCGGATGAGGTCAGCTGAAAGGCTGGTTGGTTTGAGTTTTTTAATTAGAGCTCTAATGAGTGAAGTCAGAACATTTTGGAAGCTAAATGAGAGAATGTCACTGGGTTTAGGGGTTTCAGCATTAGGACACATGGGTTTAAGTTTGCTAGCAAGGGCCTGGATGGTTTCTGTAAAGAAACTGTTGAAGGTGTTGACAATGGACTCTGGCGATTTTTGGGTTGGGGCTGAGGGGGTGTAAAATAATCATTGAGTTACAAAGTAGTAGAATGAATAGCTGTATGCTTATGAAAACAGATGAAAAGTCATAAAACAACTGCTGTGAGCTATTTATTCCCAGCAAGCACCAGCATATATTTCAACATCAGCATTACTGCCTAATGTAACTTCTCTTGCTTTGGTTGAATACAGTGGGAGTTTGGACCAGCTAACTTAACTGGGTATAAATAATTAAAAACAAATACATAAATAAACAAATCAACAAATAAATGAATAAGATATTCAACAATTTCAGTATATCATAATATGTTCTATGTTTAGTCAGTAAATTTCTGATTTTTGGTCATCATCCACCATCCATCCATCCATCCATCCATCCATCCATCCATCCATCCATCCACCCACTAATTTTCTGATACCTGCTTCATCCTTTACAAGGTTGAGGTGATGCCAGTGTCTCTCCAAGCAGCCAGTAGTCATAATGCATTGAAACTCATTCTGAACTAGGTGCTGCTCTTTCATAGAATGCACATTCTCAGTCACTCGCAAACTGAGGCCATATGAAGAACACCATTTCACCTACAGTATGTCTTTGGGAGGTTGGTGTAAACAGGATTGTTCAGAGAAAACACAGGAAAGGGAGGCAGCTTCAACACAGAATGCAGTCACCTGAGAGTAGAACTCGAGAATCTGTTGCCAGTGCTATGTGTCTGAAACTTGTTAACAGGTTATTAACACGATTGATACTCCATTCTTAAGTTAGAGTATAATTAAAATTCATGTAATTGGTATTGTTTCAATTTTTGATGCTGGCCAAAAGTGCTCTTCATAGCACCTGTAATGTGCTCAGAATTGGCTCCTTCTGGAATTCATATGGAGTTACATGTTTTGGTAGCATATCTAAATGTGACTGCAGATTCTTTTATCATCAGACCCATTACTCCTACTACTATCGGAAATGTCTGGGTATTGTTCTTGTTTCTGCCTGCAAATCCTGATAATCTATGACTTTGTGTCTGTCTGTATACAAGACACTGCAATCACTAGGTGTAGCAATTTCAATGATCACTGCTACTTTTGTATTTTTTTTTTTCGTGAACTACTATATCTGTTTTTCTTGCATCTATTTTTTGAACTGTTGGTAATGGGTGAGCCCATGTGATGTACACTTTATAATTCTCTATAATGCTTTGTGGTTTGTGTTTCCAATGCTTCTCAGCTCCTATGATATTATAGTGTTTACACAATCCCCAGTGCAACAGCCTTGCTACATTATTGCACCTTTCAGTGTGTGTGCCTTCTGCCATGAGTGTATCACACCCACCAAGATGCGTGACTGTTTCCAATTCTTTTTTATAGAGCCTATGTTTGTCTGTTTCTTCCACATGTGCAATGGACTTTAATACATTATCATGGGCTGCCATTATTAACCTTTCATCTTTCAGTTTCAACTAACCATTCTTGTGTAAAATCCTGATCAAAATGAGGTCATTCCAGGAAATCCCTATACTTGCTAATATATTTACGAATTTTCCATATTCCTGTAGTTTTATCTGATCCTTCTCCTTACATTCTTTCTTTCTTTTGTATTTTGTCTCATTCAGTTGCTGTCTGATTTTTGTCTACTTCTGGTTTGGTTTCCATGCCGTGTTTTCACTTGACACCAGAATGATTCTGCTAAACTAAGCAGAGAGGTCGTCTTAGACTTCCTCTCCTCACATTTTAAAACTTTCACTGTGTGGATCTGATAAGGTCAGCAGATATGTATGAATTCCAATGACTGCAGATCTATATATGTAATACATTTCAAGGAGGCCCGTGCCTTCTTCAGATAGAGGAATATATAACCTTGATATATGCTGATTTTTTTGTATCATCTGATAAGCATGAAGCAGTTTTCTTGTTTTCCTGTCCAAATGATCCAATGCCTTGTGGGACCAGGCAATCACACCAAAATTATAAGTTAGAACAGGAAGAGAAGATTAGCTTATAGCTTGGACTTTATTCTTAGATGTCAGGACTGTTTTCAATATAAGTTTTAGTCTTCTAAAGTATTCCTTACTAAGTTTTATTTGCATTTGTTCATGCTTTATTGTAGATCCTTCATAAGTTCCCACATATTTATGCATTCCCTCCTGTTCAAGTTCCTTTATATCACATTTTGTTGCAGACTGCTATTTTCTTGGTACTGCAACTATTCTGTTTAAAGTGTTGCTTTTGCACATTTATTAAGACCAAATAACCTTTGTGTATCATCTGATAAAGTTTTAAGCACTTGCAGTTGTGCTTTCAACTCTTTATCTAATGAACTATATAGCTTTAAGTCATCCTCCAAATGAAGATGAGCAGTCTTTGAGCAAGGTTGTTTTCTGGGTGCCAAATTATAGCTATGGCCTAGTCTATTAAGAAAACAGCTTAATGGATTAAGAGCACGAGAAAACAGCAGCAGTGACTATATTCCTGTACACATCTGCAATTGATTAACATACTCAGTGAGCTCTGTATTCCACAGCACCATACTGTTTCTATATCTGTGCTACTCAGTGATTACTGAGATATGCTCACACAGCCATTCTTCTTTGAAAATACACCGTTCTTACACTGCAAAATTTGTATTAGAATTCTACCTATTCTCATTTAATACATAAAAATGTATTTATTTATTTATTTTAGCAGTGTACAAAAGTGACTACATCACAACAGACGACATGCAGAAAGATTTTCAAATCTAAAGCATAGTACCCAGTCTGGTTAAATGTTGCTTTCTGAAGGGTATAACTATGTAAGAAAAACAGTCATGATGGCTAAATAACTATCAGGCATCTATTATTAACACATTAGTTTTGCTGTCACATGGGAAAAAAACTACTGTCAGAAGATTTATTTTATTCTTTGATTGATTTATAAGCATGGCTACATTCAGTTTTTAAAGTTAATAATCACTAATAAATATAAAAGACTTCTAAAATGAAGTAATAGTGAAAATATAAATGCAGTAAGCGATTTCCTATTAAAAGCTCTTTTTCTAAGACTGTAATGCATTTATTTTATTTCCTATTTTTAAAGCAGTACCTGTAAATACTACACTAAAATATATAGTTTATTTTCTTTATTACAGTTTTTTTTCAATAAACATGGTGCAAAGCATTCTGTGATTGAAACAATTATATTGGCAAGGTTTATAAACACATTTGATTAACCATTTTATATGCTCTAAATCCTTCCTCTGTAGGGTAACTAAAAGACAGTTGTTTCATCAATAATAAAATCTTAGATAATGCATGACCTGCAGTGCCTCCTGTCATACTAATTAATTATCCTCTGCTCTGACTCAAGAGTCAAGTGAGAACTGCTGGCTATCCACTAGAAATCTAATTTAATACAAGGTGGTTATTGATCTGTTATGTATATATATATATATATATATATATATATATATATATATATATATATATATATATATATATATATATACAAATGCTTTGTCCTTGATGTTAAACAGAAATATTGCTGTAGTAGACTAAAACCTGGCATGTGGTAAAATGTTCATTTTATTTACATCTTATTGATATTCATTAATAAAGTAAGCACTGGCAAATACTAATTTAAAATGTTGGATATATTAAATTAAGTGACTCATTATTAACATAGTACAGGCAGTCTATTATTTATCAAAGCACAGGCAATCCATAAAATAACCACAACATACTCTCTTACATATAGACAGACTGTCATGTCATATAAAAATGCAGGTGGGTATTACATATTATGTAAAAAGTATACTTTCCTAATCTACTTGTCCCAAAAGTATGGTGCATCTTAAATGTGGTTAGACAAAATGTTCCATAAATATTTACTTTTGTCATTTAGTTAAGTACAAATGTTTGCACTTTTTTACTTGTTTATGTTTTCCTCATAAAACTATCTTTTTTTTAATCTTAAGCAACACATTGTGTGTGTGTGTGTGTGTGTGTGTGTGTGTGTGTGCGTGCGTGCGTGTGTGTGTGTGTGTGTGTGTGTGTGTGTGTGTGTGTGTGTGTGTGCGCGTGTGTGTAAAACTAACATTCTTTATCTCTATTGTGTGTGTGTGAAACTAAAATTCTATATCTCTATCTCTCTCTCTCTCTCTCTCTATATATATATATATATATATATATATATATATACATATATATATATATACATATATATATATATATATATATATATATATATATATATATATATCTATGGGTCTACTTCAGAATGTCGACAGTCTGGAATGCCAACTTTCATATGGCCGACACCATATGATCGACAGTCCAGAATGCCAACATCCTGAAATAGAACCACCACCCACCTGGAAACATAGTAAAACTGTCGCCAGGATTCATGAAGCTCAGCGCAAGGACGGCGTTAGCCTTGCACCGACTGTGCAGCGTAGAGATGGTGCAGCAGCACCACATGCATATTAATGAAGGTGTGCTGCCGTAATGGCCACATGCATAGGAAACATGTATGAGTGCAGTGGGCATATCCAAGCACTGCACGGAGTCGTGAACATGTCAGCTGCATATGCGCAACCTAAAATGCTGACTAGTACAGCCTGCCTCTAATAGTAATCACTCCTGTCAGTGTCCATGGATACTGAAATGTATGCAAAGCATAAAAGACATTTTTGCGAACACCAAAATAAAAAGTAAACACAAAGGCACGGAGCTGAATATTGAGTCCCGTCCCTCGCACAAATGATATTTAAAACCCCGTGCCCGTATTCCATTGTAGTGTTGCTAGTTATACCAAGTGAAAGCGAAATGCATCGTGTTAGCATGCCGCCAATTGCTAAGCTTAGCCCAATGGTTAGGGTTACCACCTGTCCTAGATTATGAGGGACAGTCCCCCTCTAGGCAGGTGTGTCCATACTAAAACCATTATAAATGTCAAATGTCATGCGATAGTAGGACATAATTATGTCCCATATTTTATGTAATAGTCCCATACAATACTTATTCCCGTATATAAAATACCTAAATGTTACAAGAAACAGAATAAGCAAGTAAACGAAACAGAATAAGCAACTACACTGCTACAACATTAAAAGCTTATATTTAGGCATAAAACTAAAGTACAATCCTTTGTAATGACCATGGGTATGTGTTGGCCTGTAAACTCTGATGTGTGTCCCGAAAATATCCCATCCTGGTCATATGAAAAGATGGCAATCCTACCAATGGTCAGAGCATTCGCCCAATATCTGCCCATTCACGGTCCAAGTTGTCCTTGTCAGTACAGCCCATATATGAATGGGTATTACCTAGGTCTACCTACCATGTCATGAAAGATAAGTATTTGTGTGTACCTATGTGCGTGAATTACAGCATGTGGATTATCAGAAATGCTAGGGTAGCCCTCACAACCATATTGGTCTCAGAGATATGTAGTGTATGCAATGTGTTCTGTTGACTGTGCCATGGGCCATCAACTAGAGAAAGGATGGATGGTGTCTGTGGAATATGGGGGTGGGGGTTGACAGGTAATGTAATAATTTGCCAAGGGGAGACTGGGTTGGATGCACAATACAAGAACTGGAGGTCTACAAGGGAGCAGTGGGTGAATCAGGTAGATAACCAAAGAACAAATATTCACATCCGCAATACAATCTCACAAACATATGAACAATAAAAAGTGCAATACACATGTGCAGAAACGTTACCGGCACATACCCACATAATGGTCTGACCTGAACTGAGCCATCCAACCCCAATACATCTGGATACATAATTGAATATCCATCATCCCCTTCACAACACCCCCCCCCTTCCTGAACGTCCACCAAAACCACCTATACTCAGGCTGCTAGATAGGCGCAGCCATATCTGCACATAGTGACCCCTCCCCATATCTAGCAGGCAGTCTCACCCTAGGCAGTCTCAGGATTGCAAACTATGTATCCCTTGCATGTATAACCCTACCTTATTGCCGTAAAGCAAATAAGGTCATCAGTCCCCACAATTTTTGGATATCCCTCATGGGATAAGTATCTTTTCTAAACATTAGACTTGGTGTCATGACACGATGTCCAGTCCTGTATACATCTGGACACAAGTTGTATGAGCAGTAGACGTCCACAAGACTGCTCAGCCTCCAGCCGGTCCTGCAGAACCTACGACCTGGTATTAAACACCTGACCATGATGCACGTCTCCCCACATGCATTATCGGGAATATATACCTTAAACATTTGCATAGTGGCAGTGGGATAGAGGGTGATTAAGGCACTTTAAAGCAGACATAAGTAGGGTTACCACCTGTCCCACTTTGTGAGGGACAGTCCCTTTTTGGGCAGTTGTGTCCTGACCAACTATAATACAATGGCAAATGTCCTGTGATTGTAGGAAATACTTATGTCCCATATTTCATGTAACAGTTGCATAAAACAGTTATTT
>NC_056727.1:269509291-269654291 GCF_019279795.1 Protopterus annectens | reverse complement strand
ATAATAGGAATGTGCCCATACAAACATCGACAGTAGATGGAATAATAGGCTGTGCAGAAGAGAGATGGGTCGAATCACACTATCACATTCCAATTACCACTGGTAATCCGTACATGAACATAGAGCAACATCTGTCCGCTGTATAACGTGCTACATACCGATTACAAGATAACTGGAGTGAAGTGTCGGTGTTATAATGAATAAGGCACTAGTATGCTGGTGAAGCATATATAAACACCATTACACATGTGTAAGTGCGTATGAGCGGGGAATGTACTGACACACAGATGTACATATATATAATCATATATATATATATATATATATATATATATATATGTGTGTATAGACATATATATATATATATAAAACGAAACCACAAAACCCCTGAGATAGATAAATAAAATCCAAATAGCAGGTAGTCAGCAGCTAAAAACGCTTGTAAGAAACTGATATAGTCCGACCAACTTCCAAGTAAAAATATTTAATAAAACAAGCAAAACAAAACGTAAGCGCTTTCACGGACTGCTAGTCCGCTTCCTCAGACGTTAACTCTTTAAAAAACATGCACAGCCATATATAGTATTAACATCAAGACATCAATTAATCAATTAACAGTTAGATACTGCTTGTGCATAATTACAATAAAAACGCATTATTGCATAACCACTATATGCTGTATTAGGAACAATAATATAATATCTTCATAGGATATACATCTCAAATGTAAGCCCTATGAAGTTCAAAATAAAACTACATAGTACTCCTATTTGGAATTAAAGAAGAAATACATTCACAAAACATATTACCTAAATACTATGGCATAAATTGATGAGGACTCCCAGTATTGAATAAAATGCATAAAATATATACCGTATTATCTAAGGGGTCTAGCATGCAAAATAGGCTTAAGTAAGGCAGTGACATTTACAAATGTGAGCACTATGAAATACTTATTACTGTTATTTTGACATTAGAGATGAAGTGCATCCACAATACATATTGCCTAAGGACAGCCTGAATTAGTAGAGACTAAATATATGAAGATTGCGTAAAGTATACAGCTTATTATCTAAGGGGTCTACCATGCAAAATGGGCTTAAGTGGAACAGTTTCATTTAGGCCACTTCCACGGTGTGCCCCCAATCTCAAAATCCATTTAACTTCCGCTGTCTCAGTCAAATTAACTACATCACCCAACCTAGCATTTTCTGGGACTATATGTAAGATTTGAAATAGAAAAATATGTGTGGAATTGGTGTTCATTACATGTTTGGCAATGGCATTGTATATTTCATTTCTGCGTATACAATAGTAATGATCGCGAATTCTCTCTTTCAGGGATCGATTGGTCTTGCCAATATAGTAACAAAAACAAACTTGACACTGTGCAACATATACTAGGTTCTTCGAGATACAAGAACCAGAACATTTAATGTTCCAAAGGACACCTGTGTCAGGGTGTCTAAAGAACCTAGATTCATTAATATATTGGCACTGTAAACATTGATTGCATTTCTTGGTGCCGAGCTGCCAAATGGGACAACTTTCTAAATGTATGGAGTTAGTGTAACAAATCTTTTGTTGCAATGTTTGGCAATTCTTGTACACAAAATGCGGGCAATTCCCTATTAAAAGTTTAGTTCTGGTGTCCGAGGTTAGAATATTCCAATTATCAGACACCATATTCCTGATCTTATCAATATTACTGCAATATGGGAGGGTAATAGAGACATTTATGCCCATCTTGTCTCTATGGACGGGTCGATTAATATCGCCTGTACCAAAATATGGTCTTGCCCTGTTTTCCCTAAGATGTGGCATTTGTGTATACACCTGGTCAATCTCCCCCTGATAATAGCCTCTGCTCAGAAATCCCCCTTGTAACCTTGCCATTTCTTCCATATAAATTCTATCATCACAGCACAGACGTGATGTTCTCATAGCTTGCCCCTTGATAATGTTAATAAAGCAGGCCGGATTGTGCATACTCTGTCTATGCAAGTATGATGGTTGATAGCAAGCTTTCCTGAACAGCTTGGTCTTAACAACAGCATCTTCTACGTAAATGTTAACATCTAGAAAATCAATACTGAATCTAGAACATGTACCAGAAAATTTCAGAAACTGGCTAGTAGAATTTAAATAACCAAAAAAGTCTTGACCCACAAAATTGGCATCATCGATCACAATAAACAAATCATCTACGAATCGTCTAAAGAATTTCATGGATGAATAAAAAACAAGGTGCTGTTGTTCCCAAGCAACCATGACCAGATTGGCATAGCTATTGGCGCAACTGGTGCCCATAGCTATGCCCCTGGCCTGTTTATAGTACCTGTTATCAAACAAGAAAACATTGTTATCCAACACGAGCTCTAAGAGAAAGCATAAAAACTCAGCTTTATCTTTAGGCAAAAAATTATTTCTAATCATCAAATTAAACACCATCTCAATTCCGACAGAGTTAGGGATGCACGTGAAAAGAGATTCCACATCTGCTGTCACAAACACTATGGAATTATTATAACCATAATCAGTTGAAAATTCATATAGTGCTCGCAAAAATTCTTCTGTATCTTTAAGAACATATGTATACTGCCCTAGAACCTGCTTCAATTCAAAATCTAAATATATGGAAATGGGTTCTGTAGCCCATCCAGCACTAGCTACGATGGGTCTAAAGGGTGGTGACTGAAGGTTCTTATGGATTTTTGGCAACCCATGTAGTCTGGGTACAACAGGGTGTGGCACAGAGAAATAATCAAATAAATGTTGACTCATACTGTCAATATTTAAACAATCTTGCAATGCAGACTGAATTTGTAGTATAATATTATTAACAGTAAGTAAGTCAATTGGTACATAGGCGTCACTTCTCAGCATGGTCAGCATAGCTCTACTGTAAAAGGTGCTGTCCAGAACAACAACAGGTCCCCCTTTGTCAGCCGGTCTGACGATAATGTCAGTATTGTTCTTGATACTTTCAAGAGCTGCACGCTCTTCTGTTGTTAAATTATTTACATTGTCCGGACCAAAAAACGAACTGTCATTGTAGATGTCATTGTCCATGGCATTAAGAAAAACTTCCAAATGCGGAGGTAGACAAGATGTAAAATTACTTCGTCTTTTGAAAGTAATCTTATGTGTCTCCAAATGGTTACCTAAAGATAATTTGAGGGCAACTTCTCGGGCAAAAAGTCTTAAAGCTATCAATACTTCGCTTTGGTCTATATTGGTGGAAGGAATAAACTTTAAACCCTTATTTAGCAGACTAATTTCTGCTGTTGACAGAGTGTGTTTAGAAATATTCCACACTAACTGTCGTTTGCCCACATTTTCTTTATTGTCCGTACCTGATAGTTTGATGGTGCTTCCTTCCGTTTCGCTCCTCTGGAGACCTCTATGTCTATGGATTTCTTCCTCGCTGGTTTGAATGGCAATGGAAAAGCCAAAGGGTCGCCATTGTGTGGATTATCGGCAATCAACTTCCTTCTAACATCCAGATTGGGCCTCAGTGCATCCCCCGATGCATCCATTTCAGTGGTCGAGAGTATTGGAGCTTCCAATGGAGTAGAATAAGTAGAGGCAACAGGGGGTGGTGACTGTACCCCAGTCGCATACTGAAGTGTATCATGGCGCATTTCTCCTTGTTTCACTTGTGGCGTCTCTTCAGACCTTCCAATTCTTTCCACGTGTTGGCGTTTCGTATTCACGTCATGTATACTACCCTTCTTTTGATTGGAAATAGTGCTCGAACGGACACTAGCACCCTCTAGTGTCTGTGCATACGTTAACACATTAGAGTTCCTTGCTGCATTGTATTTCGGCCAAGTGAAAACATGTTGCTTTTTAAAATCACCAACATCCCGCACAAGCTTCTTCTTTTTAATATCCATTAATTTATTCTCATAACGAGCTACCTTGTCCATAAGATCTTGCATATAGACATCGGTAGGGGTATCGCCATACAAGCTGTACAGTTCTTGCTGTTGCATAATAATGAGGTTACGTAAGTCAGCCTCTACTGGAAAGAAAAAGTCCAAAATGAGTTGCATATAGGCTTTGCCTGTCTCTAGATTAAGCTGTTGCCATCTGGTAAGTAAACCCGGGTAGACATTGCCGTAGCTCGGCATCGTTAGAATTCTCAGTCCACGCGGTACCACCTTCATCTGTATACAGGCTTCCAGATGGAACCGTTGACATATAAAACGCTTGTACTTAAATAAATTATCTTCCAAATCGCGTTTTAAACTTTTAATTCTGGTGTCATCAGCTACCTTCGCCGGATGTTCAACCTCCGGTTCCAATCCAAAGTCTATATGTAGTAAAGGGTTCATAGGAGGAACCAAAAAACCTCTCAATCTATTAACAAGATTCTCCGTAGCGTTAGTAGGTGCCACATCCATGCTGACTGCTGCTCCCGTACCCTCCATAGACAAAGCGAAACCACAAAAACCCCTGAGATAAATAAATAAAATCCAAATAGCAGGTAGTCAGCAGCTAAAAACGCTTGTAAGAAACTGATATAGTCCGACCAACTTCCAAGTAAAAATATTTAATAAAACAAGCAGGACAAAACGTAAGCGCTTTCACGGACTCCTAGTCCGCTTCCTCAGACGTTAACTTTTTAAAAAACATGCACAGCCATATATAGTATTAACATCAAGACATCAATTAATCAATTAACAGTTAGATACTGCTTGTGCATAATTACAATAAAAACGCATTATTGCATAACCACTATATGCTGTATTAGGAACAATAATATAGTTATATATAATAATATAGTCCCAGAAAATGCTAGGTTGGGTGATGTAGTTAATTTGACTGAGACAGCGGAAGTTAAATGGATTTTGAGATTGGGGGCACACCGTGGAAGTGGTTTAAATGAAACCGTTCCACTTAAGCCCATTTTGCATGGTAGACCCCTCAGATAATAAGTTGTATACCTTACGCAATTTTCATATATTTAGTCTCTACTAATTCAGGCTGTCCTTAGGCAATATGTATTGTGGATGCACTTCATCTCTAATGTCAAAATAACAGTAATAAGTATTTCATAGTGCTCACATTTGTAAATGTCACTGCCTTACTTAAGCCTATTTTGCATGCTAGACCCCTTAGATAATACGGTATATATTTTATGCATTTTATTCAATACTGGGAGTCCTCATCAATTTATGCCATAGTATTTAGGTAATATGTTTTGTGAATGTATTTCTTCTTTAATTCCAAATAGGAGTACTATGTAGTTTTATTTTGAACTTCATAGGGCTTACATTTGAGATGTATATCCTATGAAGATATTATATTATTGTTTCAAATACCGCAAATAGTAGCTATGCAATAATGTGTTTTAATTATGCACAAGCAATATCTAATTGTTAATTGATTAATTGATGCCTTGATGTTAATACTATATATGGCTGTGCATGTTTTTTAAAGAGTTAACGTCTGAGGAAGCGGACTAGCAGTCCGTGAAAGCGCTTACGTTTTGTTTTGCTTGTTTTATTAAATATTTTTACTTGGAAGTTGGTCGGACTATATCAGTTTCTTACAAGCGTTTTTAGCTGCTGACTACCTGCTATTTGGATTTTATTTATCTATCTCAGGGGTTTTGTGGTTTCGTTTTATCTATGGAGGGTACGGGAGCAGCAGTCAGCATGGATGTGGCACCCATTAACGCTACGGAGAATCAAGTTAATAGGTTGAGAGGATTTTTGGTTCCCTCTACGAACCCCTTGCTACATATAGACTTTGGATTGGAATCGGAAGTAGAACAACCGGCGAAGGTAGTTGATGACACCAGGATTAAAAGTTTAAAACGTGATTTGGAAGACAATTTATTTAAATATAAGCGTTTTATATGTCAACGGTTCCATCTGGAAGCCTGCATCCAGATGAAGGTGGTACCGCGTGGACTGAGAATTCTAACGATGCCGAGTTACGGCAATGCTTACCCGGGGTTACTTACCAGATGGCAACAGCTTAATCTAGAGACAGGTAAAGCCTACATGCAACTTATTTTGGACTTTTTCTTTCCAGTTGAGGCTGATTTACGCAACCTCATTATTAAGCAACAGCAAGAACTGTATAGCTTGTATGGCGATAACTCTACTGATGTCTATATACAAGATCTGATGGACAAGGTAGCACGTTATGAGAATAAACTAATGGATGTTAAAAAGAAGAAGCTTGTGCGCGATGTTGGTGATTTTAAAAAGCAACATGTTTTCACTTGGCCGAAATACAATGCAGCAAGGAACTCTAATGAGTTAACGTATGCACAGACACTAGAGGGTGCTAGTGTCCGTTCAAGCACTATTTCCAATCAAAAGAAGGGCAGTATACATGACTTGAACATGAAACGCCAACACGTGGAAAGAATGGGAAGGTCTGAAGAGACGCCACAAGTGAAACATGGAGAAATGCGCCATGATACACTTCAGTATGCGACTGGGGTACAGTCACCACCTCCTGTGGCCTCTACTTACTCTACTCCATTGGAAGCTCCAATACTCTCGACCACTGAAACGGATGCATCGGGGGATGCACTGAGGCCCAATTTGGATGTTAGAAGGAAGTTGATTGCCGATAATCCACACAATGGCGACCCTTTGGCTTTTCCATTGCCATTCAAACCAGCGAGGAAGAAATCCATAGACATAGAGGTCTCCAGAGGAGCGAAACGGAAGGAAGCACCATCAAACTATCAGGTACGGACAATAAAGAAAATGTGGGCAAACGACAGTTAGTGTGGAATATTTCTAAACACACTCTGTCAACAGCAGAAATTAGTCTGCTAAATAAGGGTTTAAAGTTTATTCCTTCCACCAATATAGACCAAAGCGAAGTATTGATAGCTTTAAGACTTTTTGCCCGAGAAGTTGCCCTCAAATTATCTTTAGGTAACCATTTGGAGACACATAAGATTACTTTCAAAAGACGAAGTAATTTTACACCTTGTCTACCTCCGCATTTGGAAGTTTTTCTTAATGCCATGGACAATGACATCTACAATGACAGTTCGTTTTTTGGTCCGGACAATGTAAATAATTTAACAACAGAAGAGCGTGCAGCTCTTGAAAATATTAAGAACAATACTGACATTATCGTCAGACCGGCTGATAAAGGGGGACCTGTTGTCGTTCTGGACAGTACCTATTACAGTAGAGCTATGCTGACCATGCTGAGAAGTGACGCCTATGTACCAATTGACTTACTTACTGTTAATAATATTATACTACAAATTCAGTCTGCATTGCAAGATTGTTTAAATATTGACAGTATGAGTCAACATTTATTTGATTATTTCTCTGTGCCACACCCTGTTGTACCCAGACTACATGGGTTGCCAAAAATCCACAAGAACCTTCAGTCACCACCCTTTAGACCCATCGTAGCTAGTGCTGGATGGGCTACAGAACCCATTTCCATATATTTAGATTTTGAATTGAAGCAGATTCTAGGGCAGTATACATATGTTCTTAAAGATACAGAAGAATTTCTGCGAGCACTATATGAATTTTCAACTGATTATGGTTACAATAATTCCATAGTGTTTGTGACAGCAGATGTGGAATCTCTTTTCACGTGCATTCCTAACTCTGTCGGAATTGAGATGGTGTTTAATTTGATGATTAGAAATAACTTTTTGCCTAAAGATAAAGCTGAGTTTTTATGCTTTCTCTTAGAGCTCGTGTTGGATAACAATGTTTTCTTGTTTGATAACAGGTACTATAAACAGGCCAGGGGCATAGCTATGGGCACCAGTTGCGCCAATAGCTATGCCAATCTGGTCATGGTTGCTTGGGAACAACAGCACCTTGTTTTTTATTCATCCATGAAATTTTTTAGACGATTCGTAGATGATTTGTTTATTGTGATCGATGATGCCAATTTTGTGGGTCAAGACTTTTTTGGTTATTTAAATTCTACTAGCCAGTTTCTGAAATTTTCTGGTACATGTTCTAGATTCAGTATTGATTTTCTAGATGTTAACATTTATGTAGAAGATGCTGTTGTTAAGACCAAGCTGTTCAGGAAAGCTTGCTATCAACCATCATACTTGCATAGACAGAGTATGCACAATCCGGCCTGCTTTACTAACATTATCAAGGGGCAAGCTATGAGAACATCACGTCTGTGTTGTGATGATAGAATTTATATGGAAGAAATGGCAAGGTTACAAGGGGGATTTTTGAGCAGAGGCTATTATCAAGGGGAGATTGATCAGGTGTATACACAAATGACACATCTTAGGGAAAACAGGGCAAGACCATATTTTGGTACAGGCGATATTAATCGACCCGTCCATAGAGACAAGATGGACAGAAACGTCTCTATTACCATCCCGTATTGCAGTAATATTGATAAGATTAGGAATATGGTGTCTAATAATTGGAATATTCTAACTTCTGACACCAGAATTAAACTTTTAATAGGTAATTGCCCGCATTTTGTGTATAAGAATTGCCAAACATTGCAACAAAAGATTTGCTATACTAACTCCACACATTTAGAAAGTTGTCCTATTTGGCAGCTCGGCACCAAGAAATGCAATCAATGTTTACAGTGCCAATATATTAATGAATCTAGGTTCTTTAGACACCCTGACACAGGTGTCCTTTGGAACATTAAATGTTCTGGTTCTTGTATCTCGAAGAACCTAGTATATGTTGCACAGTGTCAAGTTTGTTTTTGTTACTATATTGGCAAGACCAATCGATCCCTGAAAGAGAGAATTCGCGATCATTACTATTGTATACGCAGAAATGAAATATACAATGCCATTGCCAAACATGTAATGAACACCAATCCCACACATATTTTTCTATTTCAAATCCTACATATAGTCCCAGAAAATGCTAGGTTGGGTGATGTAGTTAATTTGACTGAGACAGCGGAAGTTAAATGGATTTTGAGATTGGGGGCACACCGTGGAAGTGGTTTAAATGAAACCGTTCCACTTAAGCCCATTTTGCATGGTAGACCCCTCAGATAATAAGTTGTATACCTTACGCAATTTTCATATATTTAGTCTCTACTAATTCAGGCTGTCCTTAGGCAATATGTATTGTGGATGCACTTCATCTCTAATGTCAAAATAACAGTAATAAGTATTTCATAGTGCTCACATTTGTAAATGTCACTGCCTTACTTAAGCCTATTTTGCATGCTAGACCCCTTAGATAATACGGTATATATTTTATGCATTTTATTCAATACTGGGAGTCCTCATCAATTTATGCCATAGTATTTAGGTAATATGTTTTGTGAATGTATTTCTTCTTTAATTCCAAATAGGAGTACTATGTAGTTTTATTTTGAACTTCATAGGGCTTACATTTGAGATGTATATCCTATGAAGATATTATATTATTGTTCCTAATACAGCATATAGTGGTTATGCAATACTGCGTTTTTATTGTAATTATGCACAAGCAGTATCTAATTGTTAATTGATTAATTGATGTCTTGATGTTAATACTATATATGGCTGTGCATGTTTTTAAAGAGTTAACGTCTGAGGAAGCGGACTAGCAGTCCGTGAAAGCGCTTACGTTTTGTTTTGCTTGTTTTATTAAATATTTTTACTTGGAAGTTGGTCGGACTATATCAGTTTCTTACAAGCGTTTTTAGCTGCTGACTACCTGCTATTTGGATTTTATTTATATATATATATATATATATATATATATATATATATATATATATATATATATACACACACACACACACACACACACACACACACACACACACACACGCACACACACAAATATATATATATATATTTATATATGACAGCAAGATATGAATATACATGTATGAATACATATGCAGATATATCTGTACATATTAATGTAAATATATATATATATATATATATATATATATATATATATATATATGTATATATATCTATATATATATATATATATATATATATATATATATATATATATATATATATATATATATATATATATATATATATATTATATATATGTTACAGTAAATATACACATGTATATACCTAGGTTATGTTACAGCAGTTACGCGTAACATATGTTTAGACCGAGCATATGTTGGTGAGAGGTCCAATCAACAAACGTCTACCTCCCACCCCCCCAGCTAGGTTGGTGAGACATACAGACACGTAATAAAGGTAAATACAACACTGCTTCCCAGACCACCGGCAGGAAACTACCAGTGGGAGAGATCTACAAGGTCTGCACTTTAAACATGGACAGCGACGTCCCTTGTAGGACACCAAAAATTTTGTCCTTCCAGCCGAGGCGAGTAAACACTACTACGACCAGGATGTAGCTGTACATGGAACAGTAGGTTGTGCAAGCCTGATAACACATGGGTTAACACAACATATGACATGTGTCCCGACACGGAGAGAGTGGGCAGTGTGTAGGGGTGTGTTCATATCCCACCTGCGCCCAGCTGCGCCCACAGTAATGATGAGTGCTGTAGAATAGTGGCAGGTAGGGGAACTATGGCTATGCGATTATGGGCCTAGGCGTGCAGGTGTTGGCTGGCAGACACGTATTAGGATCGCCCCGTGGGTGTAAGTAATATTCCAATGTGGGTATAGCAGACGCCCATACCTCCCAAACCTTAAGAGCACATCTACTGGACAGTTCCTAAACCACTGGGGGAACACATAGGGACCATATCATTGAACTGTCCCCGATTACCAGGGACATCTGTGATTACGAATCAGAATCTAACACAGTCCCAACTAAACTCTCCTAGAACTAGTGATATTAGGAGGAAAGGTGGCAGGATACACGTAATGAATAATGACAACATGTAAGAGTCCTAAACAGCATGTACCTCAGACAATGTGTATGAATACATATGTGCTCTGTGTCCGTCAATGTATCAGGTTAATAGCACCAACCTTCTAAATGTGTCCCTGAGGTCGTTATGCAGTGTCCCTGATTCAGTGTTCATTCTTCCCCATTCGTATGAGAGGTCTGATAGTGAGAGAAAGCACATGTTCCGCCGACTACCTTAGAAAGTTGATAGAATAATAGGGTTGGGGTTACCACCTGTCCACCTTTGCGAGGGACACTCCCCTTTGGGCAGTTGTGCCCTGCAAAATAACTGTAATTATATCAAATGTCCTGTGATTTAGGGCAAAGATTACCTATATTGTCTATAGTAGTTGCATAAAACAATTATGTTCACCTGAAACACCTAAATGTTATAAGTTACAGTATAAACAACTATAATGCTACAAAAGTAACCTTTAATTCAGGCAAAACAATAAAGTACTCTCCTTTCTACCGAATGTGGGTATGTGTTGCCCTGCAAAGTCTGACACCTCTACATACATGGGGTTGCCACCTTTCCAAATGGCAAAAGTGGGACATGTTCTGTAGAAATGTCAGACTTTCCAGGACAAAACATATCTACAGCCGTGCATAGTACAGGATTATACTTATTTCCACAAATAAAAGCTTAATCTAGTTACATTTGAATTGCTTATGCTACTTCACATAACATATAGAAGTTTCATATATAAAATAACTGTTTTATGCAACTATTAATGAAACATAGAATATAATAATGTCCTGTAATCGGGACATTTGTTATGTCTTGATTATTTTCGCAGTGTCCCTCACAATGTGGGACAGGTGGTAACCCTAAAGTCCCACCTTGGCCAATTGAAAAGGTAAACCTATAATAGGTATGCGGTAGCATGACTCGGCCAATGGATGTGGTTCCCACAACCCAACTACTTGTCTGTATTGAAGAGTCTCGGTTCCCATGTATCAGCCAGATGGGAGCAAATTGTATGCGGAACACACAAATATGATTAATTCACTGGACAGGCCATTGATTCTGTACAGTTGAACGCCATGCCATCACCTAATGGCTAGCCATTCCTGATACTGTATGTAGTCCGATGTGATAGGCATCACAAGGTGGGAGCAGATTGTATGAGGAACACACAAATATGAATGATTCACCAGACAGGCTGCTGATTCTGTAAAGTTGAACGCCATGCCGTCGCCTAATAGGCAGCTATTCCCAATACTGTATTCATGTAGTCCAATGTAATAGGAATCACAAGGTGGGAGCACATTGTATGAGGTACACACAAATATGATTGATTCACTGGACAGGCCACTGATTCCATACAGTCGAACGCGATGCCGTTGCCTAATGGGCAGCCAGTCCCGATACTGTAGTCATGTATTCTGATGTAATAGGCATCACAAGGTAATACTGTGGTCCTCGCTCCCACCCAGGGGTGTGAGTGACAGATGCAAGCAACAATGTCGGTGCATTTGCAAGTGTGGGAGCGAGCGGGTGTAAGCATGTTTGGCTACCAGTATGCGAGTATTGCACTGGTAAAACAATGTAGAGGCTAACCGAGCATAAGAGGCTGTAAACAGAGGTTAGCAGTGCTTAACACTGCACAAACCCATGCACACCCGCTCCCAGCTGCTTTAATGTGCCTTACTCCCTCCGTATCCAGTGGGCTTGTTCTGCCCTGTAACCAACTAAACGTCATTTGCAAGGGTCGGAACTAAGACCCTGCACACACAGCTAACGTGTATTACCAATACGCCATGGCAGATATACAGACAATGGACAGTACCACAAATATATCATACAGCGCAGTCATTCAACAGTATAGGAATGCATCCCATCATGTAGATGTACATGTGAGTGTTTATGTCCAGCATATAGGTACATACATATATAGAGATGTATCAGGAACATACCATGTGGCAACAAAGCATTACAAACAAATGAAACAAGAAACACCAGCGATGCCTGTATTATGTAGTGGTGTTGTTCTATGAAATCACAAGACTTCCTCAGACAGACATGTGTCAGTCATACACACATATAGTTGTACATTGGCTGTATACATCACTCTGTGAATGTAATGTACATTAACACAACAGTACCTGTCCAATCATTATGTGCGAACAGTACTCTTGCAGGATGCTGTGTGCAACATCATCATCATGATAAAGATAAATGGGGTAACCATAGAGGGACCGGTAGTGTTTTGTGTACAATGGGGTTATTCTCATCATGTGTACCTGGACCATGTAGGAGTGATGTGCATACCAGGATCATGTGCCTGAGGGACAGGGGTGAGGATAACAGGTGTATGTTATGATGCATATTACAAGGGTTTCATGTGTCCAGTGGGCATGTGTGTGTAATGGACAGCTATGTATAGGGCAGATGTTGTCCTAGGAGCCGAATGGCCTTATGTGTCCATGGGTGTGGTTCAGATGTTGGGGAAGGAGTGTAGGTATGGCTGTGAAGGATAGGTAGGATCACAGAAAAGACAGCATTTAGGGTTGTTATATGACACATGTGGGAGGGATACACCCTGGACAGGGATGGGTCTACGGCATTCAAAAGCCCATGTAAACAGTGGGACAGAGGTCCCCAGCCATGGGCAACTGCCACTGCACCTACACAGCTGCAAAGGAGGCAGTGTTGGGGGCTGTTCAAGAGGGGCAGTATCACCCTGTAAATGTGACACTCTGCCCTTGAACTGGAGTATCTGACTTCGTAACCCCTTAGGGAGCCACCAACGCAACACGTGTGGGACTGCATGACAGCAGATATGTACCTGTCTGGTCCCACTCCCAAGGGGGACATGCTCCATCCTCAGTGGTGGTACCACCAGGAGGTGGTGCAGAGCCAACAGAGGTTGATGTCTATGGCTGGGCCCCAGATGTGCTAGTGCCCGGTTTCATGGTCAGCTGAAGTGGGACAGGAGGTTCTGCAGGGACATCCCAACCCATTCAGCCTATGGTGTTGCGTTTTAAACCCACATATAGCTTAGTGATAGACAACAGCATACAGGATTACCTACAACAGTATGCATAGATATCACCAGCAACCCAACACAACAGATGGTATACATTTGCAGAGGGAGCACAGCACATGCATATATACCGCATGCCAACTGTACAATGTGTAGTAGACGTGTGACCGCAATTATGAACAGTTGCCCATCATTGGCTTGTCCCTGGGAATCCCACACAGTGTCAGTCATACAACTGTCTCATGTGATACATGTCCAGTCAGGGATGCGATGGCATTAACACATCCCTATCATCATGTACTGTCTGCAATCCTCACACCATGCTTCTGCTGTGCACAGATGTGTGTTCAGTGTGTAACACAGGAAACAAATGGTTGCACACACTGACCAGTTCACAGATGGCCCTACAGATGGGGGTCCCTCATGAACAGAGTACTGTCATGTCTGTAATATAACATGCAGAATAGCAATTACCACACACATGTTAAACAGGCAGTAGTCTCAATGCAGCATAGCTACACTTACATGTTGTAGTCATGTGTGGCACATCACCCTCCTGTCTTTAGGCTATTTCTCACTATGGAAAATGATTGAGGCACATCCAGATATCATCTGTGATGCCGTGTCAGAACACCACATCCAGGTACCACTCACAGCGACTGTCATGGCCAGATAACATGTTTCCCTAGATAGTGTACTGTGTTTATCATGCGGATGGCTATGGGAACACCATCACAGCTGTACCACATGCAATCAGCTAGAGGAGGACTGCAATAGGTGCAGAGGCCATCACCTGACCCTTTCCATCACTTACAATACACATGCTGCTGTGCAGGTGTACACCTTCATATCCACCAGAGAGTGTGTGGGTGGGGCAGGCAATGTACATCAGGGAAGGGTTTGGAGACTTAACCATAAGCATCATCTGCTACATGCCAAACATTACAGGGGTCAAACGCCTGACTGCTCATTACTATTATGTGCATGACGTTACTACATGTGCCAGAAAGGCGACATGTTGCTGTGCTGTAAGAACATATGTGCGTAGGTGAGTGAGTGACATCTGCAACAGATATAGTAGAAATACATTAGGTGTAGCACACATCAGTCCACATGAACGGATGCCATTGTCACCACAACCCCACTCTCCAATGGACATGCATTGACATCTTTTCCAGGGCCACAAATACAAAACGTAACTACTTAGTTTGCCACACTGCAGTAATGCACAGGACCACATGCACCACAGGGGATATCTGGAGGTTCTATGGGCTAGGGCATATGAAAGTGCTTGACAACTGTTGGTATGTCAATGAGGTTTATACTGGGAGTGACTGTGGTTAGAAGCATCACAACCCACACACAGACACAGGGTGCCAGTACTGGCATGCAAGTGTGCATTGCTCCAAGGGGGTGTAGTGTTTGGCTTTGCAAGATGGCTGTAACAAGGCTGGGTGAGGGGTAATCCTTGCCATCGTGTCACCCAACAATGGTGTGCAGTGCAGGGGTGTAGTGTCTGCAATGTCCCACACTGATGGGTACTAGATTTTCTGGCCTGACATCCTGGTTACCAAAGTGTAGGGCCATAGCTTTGCAATGGATGCCATGACTATGTTTGATAGTCCTTCACATGGACATTGCCTGGGATGTGCATGTCCCACAATACTGTACAGTGACATGTACAGATGTACCTGATTTGGCAGACGCATGTTGTGTACACAGCCTGTTATACCCCGATATGCCAATACTGACCTGGTGTGGCGAAACCTGCATATAGTGAGCAGGTCGGCCCTGCACCTGCATGGATAGTATGATACAGGCATTCCGTGGTGTCAGTGGCATGGATCCATACAGAGCACATGTGTGCAGCATTGTCTGGCCTTAGTGGATCACATTTGATGGCACCACATATGTTGCAGGCATTCAGTGTGGAACATAGTGAAGGCACAATGTCCACATATATGTGCCTATTGTACCTTTGTACAGGGTGCCATGTCCTCTGCAGGCCACTGCATTCACACGATGCCTACTATCTGTCCTCAATGTGCATGTTACTAGCAACATAGTGGGATATCCTAGGCAAGTTTGTTTGTGCATGGCACATGGGTGTGGGACATATACCGGGTACTAGTAGGGCTGCATACTTAGTTCATCAGGCCTTTTGCCAGATGTATGGGTATGGCTTGCCAACACAGTGTCGTGGCTGACTGACAGCTGTACTCCTCATGAGGTTGTCAATGTGTCATAAGATGGATATCATATAGGAAAACTACAAAACCTGCTCCCAAACATGTCCAATGGTAAGACAATCACGGCCACCTCTACACAGGCTCTGACAGACAAACACACACTTGCCATATCCTGTATTCAAACCCCTACCATATCACACAGCAGCAACATGCATTTAGGGCATGCACTACAGTGAATAATACAAAGCACTGTACTTGTCTCATGCAGGCAGACACACACATACACACACTTGGCATGTCTGGGATTAGAACACCGACCTAACTACTTTACTACACTACAGCACTATGCAGTTACAGAACGCGCTAGCGAGATTACTGGGGCACAGTACTCCCAGAGGTGAATTTGTAGATGGGTGACATCATCAGCCTTGCCAAAGGTGGGTATAAGAAATGTATGGAGTCTGAGCAGTCTAAAAGCATTTACTCAGTCCTCAGGCAAATGGACACACACACACGGCAAGTGCGGGACTAGAACACCGACCTAACTACTTTATTACACTACAGAATTATGCAGTTACAGAGCATGCTACCGAGATTACTGGTTACTTTAACATAGCGAGACAGCTTTAAAAAAAGCAACGGAGTCTCCATTGCTTTTTTTAAAGCTGTCTCGCTATGTTAAACCCATTTAACATAGCGAGACAGTTTTGGAAAAAGCAACGGAGAAAGCAAGATCTCCGCTGCTTTTTACAAACTGTCTCACTATGTTAAAGGAGTTTAACATAGCGAGACAGCTTTAAAAAAGCAACAGAGAATCTCCGTTGCTTTTTTTAAAACTGTCTCGCTATGTTAAACTCGTTTAACAGCGAGACAGTGTGAAGCAACGGAGATCTTGCGTTCTCCGTTGCTGTAAAAAAAAGAGTTATAGTAATGGAAAAAGTCCAGGCGAGTCCACTACTATAACTCTGATTTACAATGTGCATGCTGACCAATCAGCATGCATGTTTTTGAATATTAATGGGGGTTGTTGTATAATATCCCTTAATCCTGGTGGGTTTTGGGCATTTAAGCGCAATATTACTACATACTGTAGATATTGTAGATTTATAAATGGACCGTATGTAGTAATAAATACTTATGGAACAGCTATACCATACCCAGGTAAATGTAATTGCAATACATCTAAATTAGTATATGTGACAACCTGTGTATCATGTGAAGCATTCTATGTCGGTAAGACAAATCGGAGACTAAAAGAATAGCAGAGCACCAAAGAGCAATTAGGAAAGAAAATAAATGTAATGCTTTATTTAGTCATAGTAAAAAATTTATAAATTTTACTAAGTTTATTTTCTTCATAATAGATAGAGTTTTAACAGATGGAAGGGAAGGGGATATAGTAAATGAAGTAGAAGTAAAAGAAATTAAATGGCAAATGTGCTTAAACGCCCAAAACCCACCAGGATTAAATGATAATATTTCCTTAAAACCACTGTTGAAACAAAGAGCAGGTGTTATAAAATAGAGTATGGGAGGGAGATAAATACACATAACTACAGAAATGTGTACATATACATATACACACAAGAAGTTTACATAAAAATAATTTTAAGTTTTATACTAAGCAAGGATGTTAACTAAGTTTGGATTCTTTTGATTTAACTAAAACTAAAAGAAAATGATGTAATTAATTAGTTAATTATAAAAACAAAAAAATCTTGCTTTTTTCCCACTTTTCTGAGATTTAAAAAAGTTCAGTTACAGGCTTGCTGTTCTGAACTGTTTGTAAGTTTCTTGTAGGCCATTTTTTGCTTGGGCTAAAGGGAAGTCTCTCTGTTCATCAGTGGCAGTGATAAACATTGAGCAGCCTGCCTGCCCCTGTGGAAGTGGTTACTGACTTGAAACTGTAGTTCTATTGGCCATTTTGGGTCAGTTCCTAACTCCTTGATCTTCCTCTCTTAAATCCTGATTGCCTCATGGTTTTGGCGTCTTTTCAGACTTGTTGGCTGTTGGTGAAGCACCCACCAAGAGGAGAAAACGCTGAGAGAAGAAAGGAGCCACTTTTGAGATTTTAAGTATTTTTCTTCAGATTATTTGCTACGTTTTTCTGCATAGCTGCCTACTTTGAGCTTTTTCTGGCTTGCTAAACTTGATTTCTGTATTAGTAACTGTATTTAGAGCACAACCTAGAGCTGTTTACTGAATTTCCTGTTTGCACTTATTTTTAAAATTGTTTTTTTCTCTAAACTTGCATTTTATCTGTCTCTGGTCTAGCACTCAAGTGTGGGGTCATTTACTGCACTGTTATAACTTGTTGATACTTGTGAACCTCTGCTATCTCTGAAAAAAACAAAAAAACAAAAAAATCTTGCTTTTTTCCCACTTTTCTGAGATTTAAAAAAGTTCAGTTACAGGCTTGCTGTTCTGAACTGTTTGTAAATTTCTTGGAGGCCATTGAGCAGCCTGCCTGCCCCTGTGGGAGTGGTTACTGACTTGAAACTGTAGTTCTATTGGCCATTTTTGGTCAATTCCTAACTGCTTGATCTTCCTCTCTTAAATCCCTCTTTTGCGCGGTTTGGCGCGTTTTTGTGCATAGCGCAACAACGGGCAGCGCCGCCTAATTGGGTTTAAACTATTCCTGGCTCCACAAAGTCTTCTCTTCACTTTTTCCCTTAGAACTGCTCTATCTCTCAATTTAAACACCATATTCTCATTCTAAGGCCCTTCACTGGTCCAAATAAGTAATCTTACAAGTTAGCACTATTAAACCATAAGCCCTACTTACTCTTATACTCTCTACGATTACCTTGTCCCCTATTGGTCCGTCTTAATTCAGTTTCCCTATATTACTCTAGCATGTCCAAAGGTCAGTCAATGTTTTCCTCTCCAGTCCAGCTGGTGAATCTGGGAATTTTGAGGCAATGTTACAACTGTCTCATGTACACGGACAACCCTCTCCTCCTCCAAACAGGTTCAAATATATGTGAGAGATGCAACCATATAGCCAAACTGGAGGCTGAGCTCTCTCATCTCAAAACTGGTGAAACCAGTCAGGAGGAGAAGGTAACCTCACACAACACAATTCCAGTATCACATAGTCCCACCACATCAGCGAACCAAACACATAAATACACAAAAACATACTGGAGGCTCTAAATAAAATCTACCTAAGCAACAGAGACCTCCAAAGCAGACATCCAAGCAAACGCTACCCCAAAACAAAACACGCACAACACATAGCCCACAAAGTCAGTGTGCCAAGCAGCCACAGCCCTTAAGGCTGAATAACACACCTGATACTCTTGTAATAGGTGACTCTATTGTCAGACACACTGACGTCCCACTCACCAGGCTGAATAAAGAGAAGGTCACAGTGAGCTGCCTGTCGGGCGCTAGGATCCGCCACATAATGCAAGCACTCAGGTCACTCCAAAGCAAATACAAATATGACTCAGTCATTGTACATGCTGGTGTGAATGACCTGAGATGTACCTCCCTGGACTACATGAAAAGAGGCATAGAGGAGCTCTCTAATCATGTAGCCCAGGCCGGTATGACCCTGACCTTGAGCAGCATCTTACCCTCACCCAGAATGATGCCACAGTACAAAGACAAAATGATCGATTTTAACAATTGGCTAAACTTTTGGTGTCATTCAAAGGGGATCCAGTGTCTGTCAGCCTGGGATGACATGCTCGACAAGCCACGTTGCTTCGCTAGAGACGGCTTGCACCTGTCACCACTGGGCTTTTGGATATTGGCAAAGGCTCTTGCCACCCCCATAGTGCCTTTTTTAGGCAAGGCTCTAAAGTCAAACCCACCTCCATAGACAGCACAAGAAACAAGAAACTAAGGGTAATGCTGCTAAACGCCAGAAGTCTTAACCTCAAGATGCACGCTCAAGCTCTCCTCAGTATGGAGAACATCGATATCTGTGCAGTGACAGAAACCTGGTTCAAGGCTCCAGAGAGCAGCCCAGCACTACCAGGTTATAACTCATATCATGCTTTTCGGCCCCAAAACCTGGACCGAACCACAAAAGGAGGGGGAGTTTCCATATTTATCAAGGATATCCACAGCTCCAGGTTAGTGGCATTGCACGAAGTATCGGAGACCATCCATGTGCAACTAACAGTGGGCAAGACTTCTTTTCAGTTTATAGCATCCTACAGACCACCCTCTCAAAGTCAGGAATCCCACTCAGCTTTCCTGAAAACATTGGAGAACATGAAGATCTCTCCGAACACCATTATTTTGGGTGACTTCAACTACCCAAATATAGACTGGGAGCACTACTCAAACCCCAGCACCTTAGCCCAAAGGTTCCTGGAAATTATAAACTCAAATGCTATGGAACAACTAGTCACCACTCCCACAAGAGGGGATAACATACTAGACCTGATCATTACCAACATGGGGACTCTATGCTCCACACCTGAAGTATATCCCTCATTGGTAAGATCAGACCATAAATTAATTTCACTGGATGTCCACATCCCAACCCCACCCCCAGCCCAGAAAACCACAGTGAAAAACTTCTCAAAAGCTAACTTCTCACTTCTCAAAGCCGAAGTGGAATCCTTCAAGGCCCCAGGGCCAGTGGAAACTACGGCCCAAACTGCAGAATCCTATATAAATGCATTCTACGGACATCTCCAGGAATGCATGGATCATGCTATCCCAAACAAAAACAAAACCCAAACATCCAAAGGCAGGCATCCAGTCTGGTGGACCCCAGCCATAAATAAACTGTACAACAGAAGGAGGAAGATACTACATGATAGAGCAAAATCCCTAATAGGGAAGGCATCTCTGATCAGTACTAGCAAAAAATTACGATCCCTCATAAAATCCTCCAAGGCCAGCTTCGAGAGAAAAATTGCTCAGGACACTAAAGACAATCATAAGGCTTTTTTCAGTTATGTTAGGAACCTGGGATGCAACTCCCAGACTTGTTCTGAGTTGATTCTAAACGACAAAAAATACACTGAACCCACAGACATCACCAATATCCTGGCAGACAGGTTCAGTGCAAACTTCTCCCCCCCAAAAAAAGAGCAAGTATCTATCCCAGCAGAGGGCTGCCTCCCAAACATCTCTGATGCTCAGGTGAAGGCTGCCCTCTCCAAAGCAAAAAACACTGCTTCCATGGGACCAGATGGCGTCCCGGTTGCCCTACATGAACTCCAAGAAGAACTAATCCCTCAAATAAAACAGCTGTACAATCTCAGCCTCACTACAGGATATGTGCCCACAGAATGGCGCACAGCAACAGTGGTTCCACTCCACAAAGGTGGAGTCTCTACGGACCCTGGAAACTATCGCCCCATAAGCCTGACTAGCTTAGTCTGCAAGGCTATGGAGAGGATCATCATGGAGCTTATAAACAAAGACATTGGGGACCTACAGACACTAGATCCTACCCAGTTTGGCTTCGTCAAGGGCAGATCCTGCCTTTTGAACCTAGTTGACTTCTTCGAAACAGTCACCAAAGCCATAGATGAAGGAAAGGTAGTCCACACAGCCTATCTGGACCTAGCAAAGGCATTTGACACAATACCCCACTCGGGCATCATAGATAAGCTATCCAGCTTAAATATAAACCCCTATGTCACAAGATGGGTCGCAAACTGGCTCAAAGACAGAACCCACAGAGTGAGAGTTGCTGGAGACATGTCAGACTCGAAACCGGTCACAAGTGGCATCCCACAAGGTTCTGTCCTGGGACCGCTTTTGTTCGGTATATACTTTTCCGAGGTACAGGCCAACGTGGGAGGACTATGGCTCACCAAGTTTGCAGACGACTGCAAACTAGGCACCATAATCAACTCTCCAGCTGACACAAACATCCTTCAAAAAGGTCTCACAGAGATGGATAACTGGTGCCAGAGCCATGGTCTAAAGCTAAATGCCAAAAAGTGTATAGTCATACCCTTTGGCAAAAACAATGTGCCCACAAATTACCACATAGGCGGTAACCCATTAAATACAGAGAAAGAAATTAGGGATCTGGGGACCCAAGTTGATAGCAATCTCTCCTTTGACAACCACATTGCCAAAGTGGTTAGAAAGACCTTTTACATAGCCCACCTCATCATGAAAGGATTCACCTCTAGATCAAGAGAGGTAATCGTGCCCCTTTATTCATCCCTCATCAGGCCCATCATAGAATACAATGCCTCTTGTGGGATGTACCTTACCCGACACCTGCAGCAATTAGAAAGACCCCAGAAGTACCTCACCAAGAGGATCAAGGGACTCAAACAGATGCCATATGCTGCTTGGTTAAAAAAACTCCAGCTCTACTCAGTTGCATACTGCCTACTTCAAGGCGATCTATGCCTGACATATAAAGCTATGTGCAATCCAGAATTAATGGACATGCTCCACCTCAGTAAATCTAAATCCCTTAGAGACACACGCTCGAGGGACTTGAATCTCAGCACCGAAATAAATAGAACTTGCTGGAGGGACAGATTCATAACCCAGAGGCTCCCTTCGCTCTGGAATAGAATTCCAATCCATGTTAGGCAGAGCACGTCACTGAATCTCTTCAAGAAGAATCTTGATGAGTGGATGGGGGATCGTAGGTTTGTCCCGGGGACTACTTCCATGTCACTATTAGACAGAGGCACAGCAAACTAAACCTTAAAAAGGGCACAGTATACTCAAATCAAGGGGTGGCGTAAGCCAAACAAAATTGGGCTAGGCTTATAATTGCCCCAGGGCAGATAGCCTAGTATGAACCTATGAACCTATGAACCTATGAAATGATTGGAAGCTGCTTCTTTTTAAACTGTAAGGTTTTAAAACCAAAATGACTCTGAAGATGCTATATTGATTTAGCGAAAGCGCTTAGTCTTTTGGTTGTGAAAAATAAATTCTTGTTTTTATAAACGTCTCTATTACGTGGTTGGAATATATTTTTTATTTTTTGGTTACTAGTTGCAGTGCTAGATGTGTAGCGTCCATATTCACAGCTGGTCACTGTAGATCCAACAATGGGGAGTACTGACATCTGTGCAGTGAGGAACACCTGGCTGATGGCTCTGTAGTGTACAATAGCACTACCACCATAGGTTCATAGGTTCATAGGTTCATAGGTTGGTACTAGGCTATCAGCCCTAGGGCCTATACAAGCCTAGCCATAACAATTCCCTGGCTATTTCTTCCCACATTATTTACTTTCCTGGACCCCTGTCTAGCAGGGCGACTGACGTGATCCCTGGGGTGAATTTCCTTTCTCCCATCCAGTCGTCAAGGTTCCTTTTGAAGAGGTCCAAAGAGGCACTCTGCTTGACATGTATGGGCAATCTATTCCAGAGTCTGGGGAGTCTCTGGGTCAGGAACCTATCCCTCCAGCATGTTTTGTTTATTGTGATGACAAGGTTTAGATCCCTGGAGCGTAGCTCTGAGGGATTGGGATTTCTTATGTAGCATGTCCAACAGCTCTGGGTTTGACATGGCCTTGTATGTTAAGCAGAGATCGCCTCTGAGTAGACGATATGCGACAGAGTATAGCTGGAGTTTTTTAAGGCGGTCAGCATAGGGCATCTGCTTTAGGCCTGTGATTCTTTTAGTGAGGTATTTCTGAGGCCTTTCCAGTTGTTGCAGATGTCTTGAGAGGTACATACCAAATGGGGCGTTGTATTCTATAATGGGTCTAATGAGGGATGAGTACAGTGGGACAATGACCTCCTTTTTTCTGGATGAAAAGCCCTTCGTGATGAGGTGGGCCACATAGAAGGATTTCCTGACTGTTGTGGCGATGTGGTTATCGAACGTGAGACCACTGTCCACCTGTGTCCCTAAGTCTCTTATCACACTTTCTGTGTTTAGTGTACTGCCACCTATATGGTAATTCATGGATACATGTTTTTTCCCAAAGGGGATAACAATACATTTCTTGGCATTGAGCTTGAGCCCATGGCTCTGGCACCAAGCATCTGTTTCTGTAAGGCCCTTTTGTAGAGTATCCACATCATTTGGGGATTCAATAATGGCTCCCAGTTTGCAGTCATCTGCAAACTTTGTTAGCCATATACCTCGGAACCTAGCAATACCACCATATACCTCAGAACCAGACATGTGGGCCATAACACAGGTACAGACCACTCCAGGTGGTGTCCCCACATACATAAAGGCCACTCACATGTACTGACTGGTCCCCCCACAAAAGGCATCACAGATGAGTTATGTGCAGGACACAGTGTCACATGTTGCATTCTAGGATGTAAACCTCAGACACCACCATGCCCTCGGACCATCGACACGCATCCATACATGTTGTAGGACATAGAAGAGTACACCACCATGTGACCCTTGACCTGTGTACTGTACCAAGCTCTACATCAACTGTAGAGAGTACACATGTACTGACACAGTTGCATCATGTGTTATGCAAAGCAATGATACCACTGTCTGTAACCAGGTCAGCTGTACATATACCAGGGGCCCTCGGTACTTTCCACCATTAGCAGATGACTTTTGCAGTACACCAGTACACATCCTCATGTATGGATATGACATACATATACCTGCCCTGGGTATGTACATGCCACACACACACACACACACACACACACACACACACACACACACACACACACACACACACACACACAAAACATACATGCAAATAGCATAGCTGTTGTTGTCCTTTGAGCAAACAGGTGGCTACAACCATTACACACATGCACATGGAATGTAGGTCCATGGCTGCTGAATGCTAACAGTACATAAGGTGTAATATCAGTGTTGACAGCAGTAACATTCCCTCTGTACCGGTCACCCATTACACACATCATATCATACAACAGTCCAGGTGTCATGTATGTCATTACACATGTCCACCAATTGCAATGCCTACAAACATGCCCAAATGTCAGGACTGTAGGACCTACACACCTGTACACATAGTGTTGTGCATTCAGATAACATGCGTGTGCAGTTGCTGATGTATGCAGGTGACGTGTATCCTAGTACATCATGCAGTTGCAATGCAGCCTCAGCATTGCCAACTGTATATGGTGATATGCTGAATGTACAGAAAGATGTACCTCAGGTATGGACAGATGTGTGGAAATAACTAAGTGGTGGGGCACCTTTGCAGATGGATGTTTGCTGTGGACAGCTCACAGGTGTGTCACAAGCGGTCCTACAATAACCTGTGTAACTGGTAAGCAATGGCTTCGTTAATTGAAGGACATAACACACAACTTAGACAGCGGTCAGGGTGACAGCGAAGGTAAATCACTTGACACCTGTTAATAGTTAAGACATCCCGTGTGCATATATCAGCACTGTTGCCACAGGAAGCATCAGTGAAGGTAAATCACTTGACACCTGTTAATAGTTAAGACGTCCCATGTGCATATATCAGCACTGTTGCCACAGGAAGTGTCAGTACAGTTTGTAACGCGTGCAATACTGCTGTACGTCTGTCATACATATCATGAGCTAGGCAGGTCTGAGATTCACAGTACTGGCATGTGTGGTTGCGTGTGTGTCCATATATGACAAGTATCGTGGGGAATACATCTCAATTGTTACTCACTCTCCTGTACACTAGTGTACACATTTGTACAGACTGCAATGTAGAAAGAAGGACATAGGCAGTGGCGTGTATCTCACACATGTGAGGTATCTGTATGTGTGTGACATAGGTGTATTCAATACTGAATGCCACAATGTGTGCATGTAGGGCTGACTGGTCCCTGGGGTGAGGATGTATGTTACCATACTGAACTAAGACCCCTAGCCCCATCCAGGTGATGCATTCTACTATCAGTGTTGATGTCCCTGATTTTAGGCCGTACTGACTACCTGTACATGTGTATTCTCTGTGGCGCGTCATTTAGGTGTAGAGTACTGTAATGATGATTTGCACATAGGCAGAGATCCTCACCTCACCAGTAGCAACTGTGTGCGAGTGTGTGTTACTGTGTCGGTGAATCCGTGAGTGTGTGAGTGTGTTACTGTGTCACTGAATATATGTGTGTCAATACCTGAGTGTGTGGGTGCAGTTGTGTGTTGGCATCCTGTCATGGGAACATGTTTTACTGATTCCCAATGAGGCAACACACTTCCCACTAGCCTCTACCTTTGTAATCAGCTAGACCACTCTCTTACCTCACCACTCCATGTAACTGCACCTGTGATGTCACCCTTTATGGATGTCATGTCTGTGGCCACAGTAGCTTAATACACAACTATCATGCTCTTGGATCGGTAGACTTGTTTGTAATATGGGACATTCTCACTGGTATGTGGCAGCCACACGGTGCATGCTGGTATATTCATACATACCTGTGAGTAGTCCACATTGACATATGGGACACTAACTGCAAACACTGACATCAACCAGCACATGCTATTAGACCTGAAGGAGGACAGCAGAACATCATGACCAATATGCAGTTACTGTTGTTACACAAGACACATACTATTAACAGTACAAAATGCATTGTCCACCTGTAATACATGGTATTTCTGCTGCCTGTCAACAGTACTCAAAAATTATAAACTACACTTATCTTTCTAGTCTGTTCACCCTGTGCATCAGACCATATGAACATGTCCCTGCACCAATGGTGTGGATGTCAGGGATGCAGTACAGGCATCATCATATGCACAGGGTGATAATGTTTGCCAGAGGCCTAGGCTGCCCCATTGGATGATATCATATGTGTGGGTTAGGGCCTTTGATCTAATTGGGCATATGTGGATGTCATGCATGTGTGTGTTGCTGTGCCCTACATATGTTTTCAGTGTGTGTGTGTATGTATGCACACTGTTCTGCCATGTGTCTGGCCTACAGGGGTATTATTGACAGCTGTAGACTGTACAGGCCAGGTTTTACAGTTCACGGTGTCCAGCCATGGACATGTGATCTGTGCCTGCCAGGGGTTGCATGGGCACTACCAGGCAGAGGTGCAGATTGGGTACTGTCTGATGTCACTTGTCCACTGGAACCGTGTCCCTGTTGGGACCGTCCCAGGCCATGTGCACATGGCCTGCTGTATTGTGGTGTGGACAGCACAGCACCAGATGCACTGCTGCTGCTACCGCCACTATTGGAGGGAACATGTGAGGTAGCTCGTACACGTAGACCTGAAACAGGTGATGTAGCAGACCTACGTCCACGTGCCTGATGCCTCACTCCTATCAGATGTTCCAACATAGACAGCTCATGCTCGTGGATTGTCATGCCACGGTCAAGGACTCCAACCATGTCACCCAACCGTCCATCCAAAGCTTCAGAAATCTGCTGTTGAGCATTTACCATTGCCTGGATGTTGTTGTTTAAAGAACAGACAGCAGCCCTCTGTAGCCTCTGATCTTCTCTGTTGCTCCATTCAGCACATGCCTGTGCCTCCATTACAGCCTGAAACATGCGTCTGGTGACACCAGCTGCTGCGCTCTGTCTTGCAAGAGCATGTTGGCCAGAAGTCCTCCTACGAGCAGCACTGGCCACGTGCCTCTGTGGGGCACCACTAGTCAGTTGGCTGACACCATGGTGTGCAGGCACACCTTCCATAGCCCCCACACTTTCCTGTTCCAAGCTGCCACGCCCCAACTGTCCTTCCTCTATGGCCACTGGTGATGGGGTATGTGCAGGCATGGGATCTGTGTATGGGGATGAGTGGGATATAGCTGGAATGGCAACCAATGGCACAGTTTCAGCCCCTGACAACTCTGCCTGTGACTCAATCATACATTCACAATGGTGTCCTGTCAAATATACAGTAGGGCAATGGTGTCCCAATGCAGTGTTGTCTGTCCGCCCTACAGATATACTGCACATTTAGTTGATGTACATGGCCATTGCAGGGAATCATGAGGTGTCTCTATTGCTATACAGTGTGAGTTACAGACACAGTTCATAGCCATGACTGTGTTCAGATACAATACATATATACTGTGGAATGTGAACCACGTCAATGAGTTGTATACACACTAAACCATGATGTGGAAGTTGTGACACAGGTCACTGATGGGTATACAGATGACACCCCTGCATATCTGCAACCATATTGCTGCTGCCTGGCAACTATGGCCAGACATGGCGAACACGTCGGTACACCATGTCCCACATGACATCTGTGTACCACACACACACACACACACACATACACACACACACACACACACACACACACACACACACACATGAGGAGCAAGTATGACATTGATGTCCGACACCGGCAAGGGGAAGGCACTGTATCTGTGGGCTGATGTGGATACTGTACAGGTGACTGCTGTCATGTCGTGACACCCTCAAGATGTTCAATGCATCTTATGTAGTGGATTGATGTTACGCCTACACAAGATGTGCAGAGGCCTGTAGGATGTCTAGTGTTCCACATCTACAATATGACCATTACACAAAGGCCATAGTTGGAACATGTGTAGCCATTGTACAACAGGGTGTACACACAAGCACATCACGTCTACTGTGTGTGTTGCTCCATGTCTCTGGCCATCCTCCATGGCCATGTTTGTACATGTGTTGACCAAATTATTGTGAAGGGCATCTATTTCACATGTCTGTGTTGTCCCATATGACATACACCCATAGATGTCATATGCTCCACTGATGACAGGGTTATGCAGATAAAGTGTGGTATGTGGGATATGTTTTCAGGTTAGGTAGGCAGTGTTGCAGCCAGGCCACTAGATGTCATGGACATGTTAAGATAGCACATCACATTGTGTGACATTCATAGCAGGGCTATGATCCACAGCAGTGAATCCTGTGGGCTGGCCATACTCCAGCCCAAAGCATAGTACTGTTTGTATTCCCCACATGTGTAGTTCTGGTCTGTAGTACATGTCCTTACAGTGAACAGCACCTCTACCATTGTATGCACAGCTGTCCACACATCTGGCAATGACAGTTTGTGCGGATTCATGTCGGTGAGATGATTCACATAGTTTGCAAGTGTTGCACATGGGTAGGCATTGTGATGCATTGCAGGTCCGACCTGTATATTGTGACAGGACCATACATTATTTGTACATGTTGTAAATGGCCACATGGCAGATAGATTTGTGCATTACGATTCCTGATAAATAATAACAGTCTCACCTGCAATGGGCTGCTTTCCCAGCAGAACGCCAGAGGTACTTAAATAGGAGTAACACAGCAGTATGAGCATAATCCATGCCTGTATAATGGTTACAGGGTGCAATGTGCATAACACATACACCAGTACATTAGACTATACTATGGTGTATGCACATGTGTGCATACACAGAGTAGCATACTATAGTATGCGGCATGTGTGTATACATGCCTTGCATATGATGTTACATTACATATTGTACAGTGACACATGCAACTATATGGAATATAGTTGTTATAGGTGCAGTACTGACTTATCAGGCAACTCCAGGCTCAGTGGTTGAGAGACACCCACCTCCACAGTATCAGCTAAGGCTTGTGGATGTGGTTCTGCTGGTGTCCCCAGGTTGGCCAATAGCTCCTCGGTACATGTGAGTGGGGGCTGGGTTGGTGGTCCACCACCTGTTGCACCTTGTTCCCTGGCAATTGCATTTTCACGCTGTTTCGCTCGTCTAATGAGGTCTGCACAGTGTCAGCACACCTGCTGGTATGTGCGGTTGTGAACACCAACATCATTAACCATCCTGTGAAGTTCCATCCACAGTGCATCCCACTGCTGTGCATTCTGTGACACATGGCTGAACAGGATATCATGATTGTCGAGTAGGTATGGGATGAGGGCCTCATCCTCCAAGCGGGTAAAAGTGGGTAGCCTTGCACGCGGCATACCTGGAAGACATAATGATGGAGACAGGTCACAGTAACTTACAGAGACATACAGAGCTACAGCTGAACATACATGTGTTTAAATAGTTGTATTTGCAAACCTACATGACACTGATGTGTTTGTGTCACACACATGTGACACTCAATGGTGAGTGGATATTATCGCCATATATGTGTGTGTGTCACCTGATTACATTGCTCATACTCCATGTGGATGCTGTCTTGATGTGGGCATGTCTGTTTGCCTGTACTGGTGTTCCTACCTATCAGCACATACCTGGATGTGTCCACATTAATGCAGTAGACCTTGATGCTGTGTATATGTTACATATAAGGACTTACACTGTCTTAACAGACATGACCTTTTACCCTGCAGACTTACTCACATAAGGTTTTACATGTATGTGTTCTGCCATATACATCTACACGGCACTGTACAGCAATTCAACATCCTGCCAAGTATCACCTGTGTTGCACATGTGATACACATGGGACACTGGCTAGCCAAATGGTATTTGCAGGGATGGATATCAACTATAGCATGTACAGTCAAAGTCAACTAGTAGGCTATATGCCATGGGCCATGTATGAATCTAGGATGAAAGGTTACCTGGCAGTAACTGACAGGCGGGTTTGTGGGGCCAGGTGGAGCAGTGCCACATTATTGATCCACAGGGTTAATGATACATTTACCATGTGGTCATCACACCATGTCTGAGAGGGGAGTGACGTGCAGCTTTGATGGACAGGAATGCATAGTATGGCAGGACTATATAAAGTTTATGGGACAAGGATATGTCCAGCATGTGGAAGGTGGATGTCCATGAAGTTTGTGTTCGAGATCAGGATGTGTACGTGTAGCATGTCCAACATCACTGGGTTGGACATGGATTTATTCAGGGTATGCATCATGCTACATAGTGGAGATGGGGAATGGGAAGGCTGGTTTAGGCCATCTGCACATGGCCTATACCCCTTAAAGGAAATATGTGATCTGATATGGGTCACTTGAGTGTTGGGTATGGCTGGACAATGATCTCTAAATTCATGGATGGCACCCTGTCATTATTAAGGTTGCCACATATGACTACCTGACAGGTGTGGTGACGTAGCTATCACAGGAAAGACAACTGCCCAGCTGCATCCCTTACACACAAGTGTTCATTATGTTGACCACTGCCTAGGTGGTAGTTCATGGGTACAGGTTTATTAACATAGGGGTGACAATGCAATATGTAGCTGTCAGATTGTGGCCATATGTCACACACACCTCACCCACAAAGCTCCTTCTGTATGTTGTCCACAACACTCCTGAGTCGGCTATTGCTCCTAGGTCATAGTCATTTGCATACTTCAATAGGCAGATGCCTACTGTTTGTCTGTGAGGTATGGACTACAATGAGGGGAAATAAAATTCATTAACCCTGACATACTGTAGCTGCCACTGGTGTGATGAGCATGTATTATTCAGACACCTTCTGTAGTGTTGGTTCTGCCAGCAGTCCCGTTGCAAAACACTCCTGTGACATAGGAATGTACTTCTAGTATACCGATTGTAGGTGGTACACAGTACGGGGGGTGATGATGTCCTATGACCTGGCAAGGTTATGATTTGCATTGTGACATCAACCTTACTGTCATCTACATCTGTACTGCTGACATCAAATATTTGAACAAGGTTCATGGCCTTCCAGACCAGACTCAGCAGGGTAGTAGTGCAGTACTTCCCATTATCAGTGGTGTCTCCTCCTTTGTGGGTTGTGATACCTGTTGGTGTGCACCATTCAATGTGTACACAACCTGACATGGAGCTATGTTTTACATGATGTGTACGTGGAGAGCATCTTGTTTTGCCATATGTGTATGATACAACCTGTGATATGGGCAGGTCCCATGCAGCCTGAGAGCAGCTTGTACCTGCACAGTTGTGGGTACAGGGTCTCTGTGGTGTACATGGATATATTATTGTGTATCTGTTGGGGGGGCGTGTGTTTATGTTATCCAAGACCCTATCTGGATTGCTTATTCATGCTCAGCACTTGTTCAGAACTTGTAAGCACTACGTAAGCTAATAATTGCTATAGCACTCAATCTTCCTCATTACCTAGAGGTAAACAGGTTTTGTGCATACGTTTCGCACTTGCTTAGAGTAAAATAGCTCTTGTACTCACTCACTTATCTAGGGGAAAGTAGTTCTATATTCAGGCATGTCCAAGAGTCAACTGCCAGGGTTCTCACCTGTCTATCTGATGAATCTAGACATCTTGAGGCAATGTACACATTGCCTCATGTACACAGACAAGCCTCTCCACCTACCACCCAACACTACAACCTGTGAGAGATGCACTCATCTAGCCAAACTGGGGGTAAAGCTCTCTCCAACCAAGCCTGACCCTGACAGTCATGTGGAGAAGGTAAACATTTGCACCACACCACACTCATCACATAGTCTCACTGAATTTTCCCCCACCACTAACTGGGAAAACTACTCGTGTACCAACTCATTAGCTCAAAGCTTTCTGGAATTCATAAACACCAATGCCCTGAATCAACATATCCACACACCCACCAGGGGCAACAATATTTTAGACCTAGGCATTATCAACATGAGTGACCGGTGCTCCACACATGAAGTCAACTCCTCGTTGGTCCAATCCGACCATGAGCTGAACACTGTTGATATCCACATCCCACCCCCGCAACCCATTAAGGGAACCACAGTATAATATGTCTACAAAGCCAACTTCATGCTTCTTAAGACAGACGTGGTGGATGTCATGACAGCCATGCAGATGGACAATACTGTTACAACTGCTGAATCCTATACAAATGCACTCTATAAGCACTTACACGAGTGCATGGCTTGTGCTATCCCAAACAGAACCAAGACGCTATACTCCTAATTAAGGAAACCAATCTGGTGGTCCCCTGCCATAAACAAACTGTACTACAGGAGGAAGACATTGTTGCAAATGAGAGTACAATCCCATGAGTGGAGGAGCTCCCTGGTCAGCCTCAGTAAGAAGGTGAGATCCCTTATAAGATCCTCCAAAGCTAGCTATGAAAACTAAACCACCACTAATTCCAAAAACAACCACAAAGCATTCTATAACTATGTCACATATCTCGATGTCAACAACCAGATCTGCTCTGAGTTACAGCACAAAGGCACGAACATTACAGAACCAACTGATATTGGCAACATCCTGGCAGATAGGTTCAGTGCTACCTTTCCCCCCTCCCTCTCAAAGCTGCACACTCTAAAGCCAATATCACAGCATCCATGGGGCCAGAAAACATCCCAGGCTGCGTTTTACATGAACTTTAGAACGTACTGGCTCCCCACCTATACACCATGTTCAATAATAGCCTCACATCAGGCATAGTGCCCCTGAATGGCACACAGCAACAGTTATCCCACTCCACAAAGGTGGCACTACAATGGACCATGGGACATATTGCCCTATAGGCCTGACTATCCTGGTCTGCAAGTATATGGAGCACATCATGGATCTCAGTCACAGAGACATTGGGTACCTCCAAACCTTTGACCCCTCCCAGTTTGGCATTGTTAAGGGCAGACCATGCCTCCTAAACCTGGTGGACTTCTTAGAGACAGTTACCAAGGCCTTAGATGAGGGTAAGGAGGTCCACACAGCCTACCTAGATCTCTCATAGGCTTTCAACACCATTTCTCCTTCTGGTATTATCAACATACCCCTATGTCATGTGATGGCTTGCAAAGTGGCTCACAGACTGAACCCACACAGTGGGAGTTGCATTCCCTAGGTATGGCTGTATACCAGTTACAAGTGGCGTCCCCCAGGGCTCAGTCCTAGGACCCCTCATGTTCGGTATATACTTCTCTGACGTACAGACAAGAACAGGAGGGCTTTGGCTGAAAAGGTTTGCAGACGACTGCAAATTAGGGGACATAATTGCTTCCTAAGCTGTTACAGACACCCTCTGGAAGGGTCGCACTGAGACGGATACCTGGTGTCAATATCATGGCATCAAGCTGAATGCCTAAAAGTGCATAGTCATCCCCTTTGGATATAACTAATTACTCGTGGACTACCACATAGGCTCTAGTCCCCTACATACAGAAAAGATAATAAGGGATCCGGAAACCCCAGTAGATAGCAATCTCTCCTTCGATACCCATAATGACAAGGTGGTTAGAATATCCTTCTACATCGCCCCCCATATCTCTAATGGGTTCGCATCCAGATCAACGGAGGCCATTGTGACTCTCTATTCATGACTTATTAGACCCATTAAAGGATACAACACCCCATTTGGGATATACCTTACAAGACAACTGCAACAGCTTGGAAGACCACAACAGTACCACACCAAGAGGATTACTGACCTCAAACAGATGACCTATGCAGCCCAACCTAAGAAACTCCAGCTGTACTCCATTGCATACCGCATACTCACAGGTGATCTCTGATTGACATACAAGACCCATGTCCAACCCAGTATTGCTGGATATGCTCCACCTAAACAGAGGCCCCTGAGAGCCACATGCTCTAGGGATATACACCTAACCACAACGATGACTAGGACGTGCTGGACGGATAGATTCCTGACCCAGACACTCCCCATGCTTTGGAACATGATTCCAATGTACATCAGGCAGGGCCCCTCACTAGCACTCTTCAAGGGAAACCTTGATGTGTGGATGGGAGACAGACATGTACCCCGGGGATCACTGCAGTGGCTCTGCTGGACAGAGGCACAGGTAACTAATGGCTCTGCCATTCAGAGGCACAGGGAACTAACCTATGGGGGTGGCGAAAGCCAACACACTCTAGCTAGGCTTATAAATACCCTTGGTAAGACAGCCTAGTACCTACCTTTGCACATATTACATGTCTTATGTGCATGGATAGTTAATTAGCTCTTCCATTTTACTTTGCTATCATGCTGATAAACTGTTGGGTGACTAAAACACATATGTATCCTGTTACTGTGTATTGTAAATGCCAATAGACATAACTAATGTTTGCCTAACATAAGAGTAATGCTATGTAGCTTGTAATACATATCTGCCTACAATACTGTACATTACACAGTTATTGGCACAATATCCCACAATGCAAATCATAATTGCACAGTGGCCCAACCTTCGACATGTTATTCTCAGTAATACACCCATGCATATGGCTACCGTTACAATATATCAACATATACTATCCCCTGTTATAGCACATACTTGTTGGACCAGCCTTGCCACTGACAGTGGCTGGTGAGGAGTATTTCTGTTCAAAGCCCTTATATAGCATCCCTTGTGGTGTATGCGGTGTTTGCCTTGTGACCTACAGCAGTACACACAAATACTGCAAGCGTTACTATGCTCAACAATACATCATTACAAGATAACTGTTTCCACTATATGGATTGCGTGCACTTTAAATACTACAGAAAGGGTAATAAATACACAGACATAATGACTGTTCTATATACCTTATTAGTAACCCAAGGTGTTGTTAACTGTTGATTCAATCCTTTTCAGTTTGTGTTTCAATGTTCTTTGTAATGTTCTGCTGGTATATACAGATGGGTTGAATGTGTGATAACCCATCCTTTTCTAGTTAAATATCGGTAACATGTGGTATCCTGACCACCAATTGGTGTTCCAAAGTAGTTAATTAGATGCACATCAGCTGTGCAGCTACTCCATTAGCCGATACCATGGCAACAGTGGTCTATAACTGAGTACTCCTTTTGGCTGTTGTCTGTTTGCCTTACTTTCAGGGAAGACAGCCTGGATGTGTTGTTTGTGATATATTTCAACAGCTATATGGAGACACACAGAGATATATTAGCTTCATGACTCCCGTGGATTGTGTGTAATGGCTAGACGATTTTGTTCTACATGTGAGTACAGCTGTTATATTTCATAACATTGCTACTTATGCAGGGTTTGTTTGTACCTGATACTTCTGCAGATGTTTAAGTCTGGCAAGGATGTTTGGGCAGCTCAAGGCTGTATGGCTATGCATAAACTGTTGTGTGGTTTACAGTGTGCTCACCAGACATCCTTGAGTTGGTGTACAAGTGTAGCATACTATGCTGTTACTCAGTAATTGCTAACACATCCCGGTGTACACACAACCCTCTGAAATGGGATTAGTGCAAACAAACCCTGTAACATCAGCAGCTGTTCCATTGTATAACAGCAGCTATTTCGCATAGGGCCATGTTAGTGTGTCTCTGACAAGGTATGTTAAGGCTTCTGGAGATGTTGTACAGTGAGTGAATGATTTGTGATGTTATTACAGTTTTTATTGTAATTTGTTTGGGTATGGGGTGATGTTGGTGGGTGTGCATAGCAGATGCAGGTGTGTAGGAACTGCTTTTATACATAATCGATATGTGCGTGAGGGTTCCTTCCCTATTTGAACACCTATCCTTTAGTGGACTAATACAATGGTAATTGCAGGCTGATTCATTAAGGCACTGTTATATGGTTCCTGTATAGCATGCAGGTGATGTTAGTCCTTGAATCCCTTCGGTAATACATCTGAATGTAATAAAGTGTTGCTACATGAAAGCTGTGTATTTCTGTCATAGGTATTTGCAGTCATCGTAGTTGTGTTGGTGACTGACCCTCTTTGGCTAGGGTTGCCACCTTTTCATATGGCCATAGTGGGACATTTTTGGGACACACATCAGAATTTACAGGCTGACACAAACCCACAGTCAGTACAAGGGATAGAACTTTCCTTTCTTGCCTAAATATAAGCTTATTCTTGCAGCAGTTTAGTTGCTTATCCTGTTTCTTGTAACATGTAGGTATTTTAGATACAGAAATAACTATTGTATGCAACTATTACAGTACATATGGGACATAATTGTGACCTACAATCCCAGGACATTTGCCACATTTAATATATTTGGTCAGGACACAACCGCCCAAAGAAGGACTGTCCCTCGCAAAGTGGGACAGGTGGTAACACCATCATTGGCTCATGTCCATAGCACATATTTGTAATAGTGTATAGGCATATACTCTCCATACTTGGTAGTGGCGGAATGTGTGATTGCTATGGTCCATATTATACACATATATGAACACTTCAACCGCTGTATACGGGATACCTATGGAATCCTGAAACCACAGAGTTCCGATGCACACAGTACCGGGCCAAGACTCCCATACCCCACATTACCGACAATGACAGTAACTCACGAAAGTAACACAAACATGGAACACACACACGCACGCACACACACACACACACACACACACACACACACACACACACACACACACACACACACACACACACACACACACACACAGACACACTGCTACCCGACACATCCAAACAAACCATCCTACAGTGGCCAAGCCCCCCTACACCCCCCCATGTAGGTGTCTGCACCCCCCCACTTTAATATTCTACCTCCTAGATCAATCAAACAGATGCACAAAGCTAACCCACACCCACACATTACAGTCCCCCAAGAACACACACCACACCCAGAACACACACTTACACACACTACAGCCCTAAGAAATACACTTACACACAGTAACCTACCTGAACCGCAACACCAGAAGCACTGACTAACTGTCCCTTAACATTGTGATTTTACACCTTGCGCATCTGCTGTTTCAGTACTGTGTTCTTTCGGATCTTAAGCCTCGGGATTACACACGTCGGTATGTAAAGCAGTTGGTATGTGGTAGATATCCCATTTATATGTACCTCCATGGTTATGTAGATGCTGTTAACCTATCTATATATCTACATATATATGTATAAACAACCTCATACTTATAATGTAGGAACCTTACCAGATGATCTAAGCAATCATACTCTAACTTATATAATAAGACAAAGGAATGACATCTCTAACACTCCTACCTACAGGATTTCACGAACAAAGAAACAGTTTAACCCTGTACTATTCCAAAACCAACTCAATGCATGTGACTGGAAACCTCTAAAAATACTCCCACTAGATGAGGCTGTCAAATATTTTAACTCTAAATTTCTTGCAATCCTAGATGTGCATGCACCTAAACGATCTATTAGAATAAAATCCAAACCAGCCCCCTGGCTTACAAAAGAGACTAGACAAAAAATTCTACTTAGAAACAAAGCTTGGGCTAAATGGAGAACTAACAGAACTTCCCCTGAACAACAAACTTTTAGACAGCTAAGAAACATAACTAAAAAAGCTATACTCTCTGACAAAAAGAACTACTATTGTAAGCTACAACAAACACACCAGAACAATCCTTAAAAATTTTGGACTAACATTAATAGGCTCCTCAACCCTGGTCACTCTAGCACACCAGCCCCTCATGATGCTGATCAAAATACCCCAAATCAAATAGCTAACAACTTCAACACCTACTTTACAGAAACTATACAATCCCTAGCTTGCCAGCTTTCCACTGATAACACAAGGATCCCATCTTCCTTAGCTGGATCATTACCAACATTTACATTTCAGCCTATCTCAACCACTTTCATCTATAAAATCTTATTAAAACTTAAGCGCCTTGCACTCCTTCAGCTGACCAATTACCTTCTGAATATTTACAAAAAGCAGCCAAAGTTATTGCCTTCCCCATATCCATCCCACTTAACAGAACCATTAATGAAGGAATTATTCCAGACATCTGGAAAATCTCCCACATCATCCCCCTACATAAAGGTGGTAAATCCTACGATTACTCTAATTATAGACCAATAGCTCTGCTATCACCTCTAGCTAAAGTCATGGAAAAGTGCATTCACCACCAGCTACTAGATCACCTAACTAAACATGACATACTGGCTAAGTGCCAGCATGGCTTTAGGCCATTTCATAGCACTACCACTGCTCTACTCTCTTTCACTGACTCCATTTATAGGAATCGTAATAACAACATCCTCTCTTCTGCTCTCTTCATTGACCTTTCAAAGGCTTTTGATATGGTTAATCATCCACTTCTTATAAATACTCTTGAACTTCTTGCTGTAGATACCCCAGCTATACAATGGTTCAAGTCTTACCTTAACAATAGGCAACAGGCAGTTCTCTGGGAAAACAAACTTTCATCCCACCTGCCAGTCACCCTTGGAGTCCCCCAGGGCTCCATTTTAGGACCTCTTCTTTTTTCACTATTAATCAACGACCTTCATGTAGCAGTCCCTGAAGCTACCTGTATTCAATATGCCGATGATTCCACACTTATATGTTCTGCCAACTCCACTTCTGATCTACACTCTCTAACTCAAAAAGTATTCAACTCAGTAGAAGACTGGTTCTGGAAACACTGTCTCCTTTTAAATGCCAAAAAAAAACAAGCTTCTACTCTTCACACCTACCAATAGGTCCTCTCCCATAAACTTCTCTATTAAATCTAACAATGGTACCCTCATCTTTCCCGATCCTACTACCAAACTATTAGGAGTTACAATTGACAACAACCTCAACTTCGATAACCATATAAATAACACCATTTAAACAGTGAACAGAAAAATGGGCTCCTTATATCGAATCAAACCCTTCTTAACTCCCATAGCTAGAACCACTATTGCCCACTCTCACTTAGTCTCAACTCTTCTCTATGCTTCTCCTATTTATACTAATCTAAAGAAAAATAATCTTCTCAAACTGTCTAACTCCTATAACAATATTGCCAGATTTGCCACTGGAAATGCATTTCGAACACACCACTGTCTGAATCTAAAGCAGCTAGACTGGCTTGAAATCCCTAACATGCTAACTTATTCCCAACTCACCATTGGTCATAAAATATTTTACCAACCAAATAATACTCCAATACTTGCTAACCTCATTACCCCTTATAATAATCTAAATTCCCTACGCTCTTCTAGCAAACTACGTGCTAGCATAAGTAAGTCCAATAACTTGTCAGGCGACAGCCTATTCTCCAATACTGCTGGGAAACACTGGAACCTTCTACCTACCGACCTAACACTACTACCTTCACTGTCACTCTTTAAGCAAAAACTCAAAAGTCACCTAAAATCACTCTGGTTATGCCCCTGCACTAACCCAGATTAATCTACTACCTATCCTATTTTTATCTTCTTACTACCTATGGATAAATAATCATACTCTACATACCCCTCTGTATGCTAAAATCTGGTCATTGTAAAACTTATATAACCACAAGCATTTATGTTAACTACAATGAACTGTAGTGTATCTTCACGTGTCATGCGATTACATGACTGATATATGACTTTATACTCACCTTTTTAGTATTGTACTTTTTAATAACCTTCTTCTTTATTTCAAATACTTATTATTTTATTTGTTATACAATTGGATATTTCATTTTGTGCTATGCTAGAGCTTTTCTCCCCGGGCCTCTACTGAAAATGGAAATATATCCAGTTGGACTAGCCCGGTCAACAAATGTAAAATAAATAATAAAATAAAATAAAAATATATCTCCATATATCAACATCTCTCTCTCTCTCTCTCTCTATATATATATATATATATATATATATATATATGATGATGTATATATATATATATATATATATATATATATATACATATATATATATATATATATATATACACATATGTACATATAACATACACCTTTCATTGGGTACATGCCGGTTTGTCTTATTTCAACTCATTCCTACCTTTTGTGTATTATCCTGTCAGTATACATGACTGCCATTGGTACATCTCAGGTAGCTTAGTGGTATGTTATTGTGATGATTGTGTACGTGGTTGTGTGTTCTAATCCTGGCAGTGATATCTTACCTCTCAGAGCAGGCACTGGTAGTGCAAGGGTGATTAACGCACATTTCAGCGGTTGTGTTTTCCATATGTTTATTATTCTGTGGAGAACTGCCTATATATGCAAGCTGTGTTTAAGGTATACTATGTAATATGTAAACATCTGTAAAGATTCCTGTCAGGGATACTCCCCATTATTTGGAACTACATCCCTGATTACATTATACAAAACCCTTCACTAACACTCCAGGGAATCCTTGCAGAGTGGGTGAGGAACAGTGGATACACCCCAGGGATCCAGCAATTGGCTCTGCTCCACAGAGGGACAGTTAGTTAATCGATGGGGTGGCAAATCGATGGGGTGGCGACAGCAGACACTTTTTGCCTATGCTTATGAGTGGCCTCAGCAGTTGGGCATGTATCTACCTAAGTATCTATGAACCTCTACATACAGTATGGACACATGCTGATAGCTTAATTTACTGTTCAGGTATTCACTTACCTTGTGCCAATGGCGGTTGTGTGTACAATAGTTCAGGGCTACCTATGCAGGATGCACACAGTAGACCACCTATACATGACAATTTACAGGTGGTTGTGTGTGTGCCATCCATGTTTGCTGTGTGTGCAGGTGGAGAAGGGCGTCAGTCCATGAGTGCCTACACTGTCAGTGTGTGTGCTATACGTTCCCTCTTTGCCAAGGCATGGGCATACTGGGCATGCTTCTGTCTGCCTACTGGGGCTAGCACAGGGTGTTTGTGGTCTGAGTCCCTCTGTTCATGTGGGTCCCTTGGCAAAGGTGGTGGGCTGTGAGGGCCTTCACCATTCTGTCCCTGCTGCAGCTGTTTCCATAGGATCATATTGTGTAGCATGGCACATACTATGAAGATGTGGGCACACATGCCTGGAGAGTACTGCAAGGCTCCACCAGATATTTCCAAGCAACGGAACCATGATTTCAGCATCCCAAACATGTACTCTATGATGATTTTGGTTTCTGCATGTGTCTCATTATGGTGTTCTTGTGTGGCTGTGTGTGCATTTCTGATGGGAGTCATCATCCACGGTTCCAGTGCATAGCTAGCATCCCCCACCAGGTGGCCATATGGGATGTCCCCCCTGGAAAATACCTGATACAGCTGTGAGGCATGCCAGATGTGGGAGTCGTGATAGCTTCCAGGGCTGCCAGCACACACATCCATGATAATGCCCTGGGCATTGCACATGACCTGGCAGTTGATGGAGGGGAAATCTCTTGTGGTTTATGTAGTGTCTACCCTGTTCACTGGATGGTGACTTGATGTGTATGTGCGTGTAGTCTATTGCACCCAGTGCCTCCGGGTAGTCTGCCACACGGTGGAAGAGACGCATATTGCTGGCCAACTCCTCCTGCATTCGGGGGAAGTATATGTGCTCATTGGCATGTAGTAACATGGCATCCAGGAACTGGTGGAGTACTCTGGATGTTGATGCCTGTGAGATCCCCATGATATCCCCAGCTGGTTTTTGGAAGGTACCTGTGGCTAGTATTCTCAAGCTTACACATACCTTTGTGTCCACTGGGATGGGTTCCCCTCTGTTACTTCTGACTCTGTGGCATGGCCAGCACAGCTCAACAAGTTGCTGTATGATGTCCCTGTCCACCCTGTAATGCTCTACTATCTCCAGATCATGTAGCCCCTGGTAAGTTACCCTGGGTCTGAACACTATTCTCCTCCTCCGGTGCCTGATATGGTTGTCATTATCATCCTCCACACCACCGTCAGTCTCTAACACATGCTGGTGAATCAAAGCTATTGCAGCCCCTAACATGTACATATTAAAAATTCCCCATCTGTATACACCAATGGTGCATCGTGTCTGGGAATGCACAAGTGTGTGTGTGAGGCTTTCACACCTTATACTATTGTGCAATGGATAATGCTGGTGTAATTGGGTGTGTTTGTGCTATTCCAGCTGCAGGGTATCTTAATTATTGGTTTTACAGCAGGTACTGCTATTGTGGGGCCTTTGGTGTTGACTTACGCTTGTCTGCCGTGATTCATCTTTTGCCCTTTACTTCAGTTCTCAACCCGATTCCCCTCCCATTGTCAGGCATGCATCCAGCTACAGGCTTTCTTGGTTTTTACTTTCACAACCCAGGATTGTGTTAGGAAATGTGTTATGTAGCTGATCTACTGCAAGTTTGCTTTGTTCTACTGTGACAGTTCTCTTTTCTTTGCTGTACGGCACCTCCCCTTTTCTGTTCTGCAGGTAGCTGCTAGCAGCCTTGTTAGCTGTTGTCTATGGCCCACTGCGAGTTCCTAGGTATTAATTACTCATTTGTACTCCAATTACCATGCTGCAGCATTTCCTTATTGTCTTCCCGTATCCTTCCCATTTCAGCTGTGGTGCATGCCGCATACAGCGGTTTACCGGGTTTCGTGCGCGTTTTCATCCACATTCACATAAAGTTTCGGTTACCTTGTGTGCTCTTAGCTAAGCAAAGCTATGGCTAATTCCACACCCCTATCCTGCAGCTTTGCTTAGCAACAGGTAACACAGATTAGCAATGATCCAATGTGCTTATAGGTACAGTGGCGCACCCCTCTCTTGATGTCATGTTTACCTCGAGGCCACTCCTTGGTGTTGTACTGCTACGCTGTGTGGTACATCCTTATGCCAGCGGGGCATTTGCGATTCAGTATTACTTGACTCATTTGCATGGCATTGACTGCTAATTCCTAGTTACTGCACGGAACACTGTCACCGACCCTTAGCAACCCTTGCGCCATGGTTGTGGTGTAGCATACATTCCATTGACTATAATGGGGATATCATGAATTGTGTTACATTGCAGTTTTATGACATCTAAATATATTTTCCTTACGATCCCGTTTGTGCACAGATGCACCGTGGTTTTACTTTGCGTTAGTGCGGCCATGACATTAAATGTTATCATTTATATGTTGTGCATGTTTTTTTTTATGCCATTGGCTATATATTTAGCCATTGGCATATATTAACATTATAATACGTAAGTTTGGTCACCTTTCATGTCTCCGATTTTATGTTTGACAAAATGTAAACCTTTTTTTTGGTTTACATTTCTTCATGCTTAAGCTACGCCTGCACCACTTCATGAATCACAATATACCTTCATTTGTATGCTACACTGCTGCACATGGGGTAATTAGCATACATGCACCAGGAGCTGCGCAGCTCTGGAGTACTCTGGTAATGTACGTGGAAACAGCTCGTACCTAAATCACTCGGAGGCCATATTTGGAGCTAGATCGCCGATGGTACTCCAGCGCCTAGCACAAGCTTCATGAATCCCAGGGAGTGTTATGCAGGGGGGCAAGCCACCCTGCACCATCCACACCCCTTGATACTTAATTATTCTCACTCTGAAATTGCACTACAGTGCAGGAAAGGGGAATCTCCCAGTCCCGCACTGTAGTGCTATCTCCGTTATCAGTTGTCGGCATTTCAAATGTTTGAACATATGGTGTTGGCCAAATGAGTTTCAAACATTTGAAAGTTCAAACAACTGAAGGGGACCCATATATATATATATATATATATATATATATATATATATGTGCGTATTACACATGCACACTCACACCTACACTGACACACTCATGCACATACACATGCCTGTGAGACTGGGTCTCACAACACCCCTGGGTGGTCCATTATTTCACCAATAACACCCAACCAGTCAGGCTTTGCTCCTTGCATATAAGCTCAATATCTAAGCTGGTTAAAAAAAAGTTTTTATAAGAATTTTATACTTAACATAAATAGAAATTTATCTAATAATTTGTCAGGTTACAAAATTCTATTTTAATTACTTTAAAACAGAATCATCAGATGGTGGGTACAACTGTGGATAAAGGAGGATCAGTATTGGTATTAGGTAATTCTCCATACAAACAGAAGCGCAAAGACAGTGAGTGATGTCACTAATTATAGGAGGCTATACCATGTCCTGCTATAGAGTTTAAGAGCTCCCAGTGTTCTCTCCTGTCTATCTGATGAATCTGGGTATCTTGAGGCAATGTAATAATTGCCTAGTGTACACAGACAACCCTCTCCTCCTACCACCCAACACCACAACCTGTGAGAGATGCACTTATCTAGCCAAACTGGAGGTAAAGCTCTCTCCAACCAAGACTGAACTTGACAATCAAGAGGAGAAGGTAAACACTTGCACCACACCACACTCATCACAGTCCCACTAAACCTACACCACCAAAATCCACATATAGAAACACAAAAACATTCACGGAGGCTCTCAATAATAAGCTGCTCAAGCAACAGAGACCTCCAAAGCAGAAATGCAAGCAACCTCCACCCCCAAACACAACCCAAATGACACATAGCTCACAGACTCAGTGTGCCATAAACTACAGCCCATAAGACAAACCAATGTACCCAACACACTAGTCATAGGTGACTCTATAGTCAGGCACACTGATGTCCCACTCACCAGGCTAAACAAGGAGAAGGTTACTGTAAGCTGCCTGTCAGGTGCCAGGATCCCCAACATAACCCATGCATTCAGGTCACTCCACAACAAGTACAAATATGGCTCTGTCATTGTCCATGTTGCTGTGAATGACCTGAGATGTACTTCCCTGGACTACATGAAAAGAGACATGGAAGAGCTCTCTGATCTTGTAGCCCAGGCAGGTATGACCCTAGCCCTGAGTAGCATCCTGCCATCACCCAGAATGATACCACAGCACAAGGACAAAATAATTGACTTCAACAATTGGCTAAGCTTCTGGTGTCATTCTAAGGGAATCCAGTATCTATCTCCCTGGGATGACATGATCGACAGACCCCAATGATTTGCTAGAGATGGCCTGCACCTGTCACCCCTGGGATTCTTGATACTGGCTAAGGCTCTTGCTACCCCTATATTGCCTTTTTTAGGCAAGGTTCAAATGACAAATTCACCACCATAACAGGAAGAGGCAAGCAAAAACTGAGGGTAATGCTACTTAATGCTAGAAGTCTAAATCTCAAAATGCACTCACTCGAGGCACTCCTTAAAACAGAGAACATCAATATCTGTGCAGTGACTGAGACCTGATTCAAGACTCTAGAGAGCACCCCTGCATTACCAGGCTATAACTCATACCATACTTTTCGGCCATCTAACCTGGTCCAGAACACCAAAGGCGGAGGTATGTCCCTATTCATTAAGGATATCCACACCTCCAGGCTAGTTGCGCAGCATAATGCATCCAAGGTTATCCAAGTGCAACTAACTCTGGGCAAAAATGTAATCCAAATTGTAGCTTGCTACAAATTCCCCACCATGCCCCAGGATTCTCACTCCTCTTTTCTTGATATACTGGAAAATATTAGGGTTTAACCAAACACCCTAATAATGGGCGATTTCAACTACCCCAACATTAACTGGGAAAACTACTCATGTACCAACTCCTTCGCTCATCGCTTTCTGGAATTCATAAATTCCAAAGCCCTGGATCAACTTATCCACACCGCTACCAGGGGCAACAATATCCTAGACCTAGTCATTACCAGCATGAGTGACCGGTGTTCCACATCTGAAGTCTGAATACCATATCTATAAAATAAAATAAAATAAAAATAAATAAAATTAAAGTCAACTCCTCATTGGTCAATACGACCATAAGTTAATCACCCTAAATATCTGGATCCCACCCCCTACCCACCATTAAGGAAACCATGGTAAAATATTTCTCCAAAGCCAACTTCATGCTTCTTAAGAGAGAAGTGGCGAACTTCATGGCACCCATACAGATGGACAATACAGTTACAACTGCTGAATCCTACACAAATGCACTCTATAAGCACTTACACAAGTGCATGGATCGTGCTATCCCAAAAAGAACCCAGATGCTATCCTCTAAAAAAAGGAAGCCAATCTGGTGGTCCCCTGCCATAAACAAATTGTACAACAGAAGGAAGAAACTGTTGCAAAAGAGAGTAAAATCCCATGAGTGGAGGAGCTCCCTGGTCATCCTCAGTAAGAAGCTGAGATCCCTTATAAGATCCTCCAAAGCTAGCTACGAAAGCAAAATCGCCACTGATTCTAAGAGCAACCACAAATCATTCTTTAGCTATGTCAAGAATCTTAATGGAAACACCCAGATCTGCTCTGAGTTACAGCACAAAGGCATGAAAATTACAGAACCAACAGATATTGCCAACATCCTGGCAGATAGGTTCAGTGTTAACTTTACCCCCCTCTTACCCCCTAAAGGGCCCATATCTATACAAGAAGAATGCAGAGTCCCTGTAATCACATCTATGCAGGTAAAAGCTGCACTCTCTAAAACCAAAAACACAGCATCCATGGGACTGGACAACATCCCAGGCTGCGTTTTACATGAACATCAGAATGAACTGGTTCCCACCTAAGCACCATGTTCAATCATATTCTCACGTCAGGCTTTGTGCCCACTGAATGGTGCACAGCAACAGTTATCCCAATCAACAAAGGGGGAGCCACTTGGGAACTATCACCCTATTAGCCTGACGAGCCTGGTCTGCAAGGCCATGGAATGTATCATCATAGAACTCATAAACAAAGACATTGGTAACCTCCAAACTCTGGACCCCACCCAAATTCGGGTTTGTGAAAGGCAGATCATGCCTTCTGAACCTGATTGACTTCTTTGAGGCAGTCACCAAAGCCGTAGATGAGGGTAAGGTGGTTCACACAGCCTATCTTGACCTCACCAAAGCTTTCGACACTATCTCCCATTCTGGATTTATAGCTAAACTCACTAAACAAGGTATAAATCCCTATGTCACAAGATGGGTTGCTAACTAACTCACTGACTGAACCCACACTGTAAAAGTTGCAAAGTCAAAATCTGACTTCAAACCAGTGACAAGTGGAGTACCACAGGGTTCAGTCCTGGGATCTCTCCTGTTTGGTATCTACTTCTCTGAAGTACAGGCTAACACAGAAGGCCTCTGGCTAATGAAATTCACAGATGACTGCAAACTAGGAGCCATAGTCGACTCCCCAAATGATGTGTACATCCTACAGAAGGGCCTTACTGAGACAGGTGCCTGGTGCCAGAGGTATGACCTCAATCTCAATGCCAAAAATTGCATTGTCATCCCCTTTGGTAAAAACTCTGTACCCATGAACTACCACATAAATGGCAGTCTACTTAACACTGAATGTGTGACAAGAGACCTTGGGACCCAGGTGGACAGTAGTCTCTTCTGTGATAATCACATCACCACAGTAGTCAGGAAATCCTTCTGTGTGGTACATCTCATCACAAAAGGGTTCTCATCCAGGAAAAAAGAGGTCATTGTACCCCTCTACTCGGCACTCATTAGACCCATTATAGAGTACAATGCCCCTTTTGGAATGCACCTCACAAGACATCTGCAGCAGCTGGAGAAGCCGCAGAAGTACCTCACAAAGAGGATTACTGGTCTCAAACAAATGCCCTACACTGACAGCCTCAAAAAACTCCAGCTTTACTCTGTAGCATATTGCCTACTTCGAGGAGATCTCTGCCTAACATACAAAGCTATGTTAAACCCAGAGCTGTTGGACATGCTACACCTAAAAAAATCCCAATCCCTCCGAGCTACACACTCTAGGGACCTAAACCTTGTCACTACAATATACAAGACATGCTGGAGGGATAGATTCCTATCCCAGAGACTTCCTATACTTTGGAACAAGCTACCCATCTATGTCAAGCAAAGTTCCTCATTAGCACTCTTCAAGAAAAATCTTGATGAGTGGATGGAAAATAGGAAATACATCCCAGCCAAGTCAGCAATTTACTCATTGCAGGAAATTTTGCCAGCACTGGAATAATGAGATGGAGCAATTCAGAGAATAGATTAAAAGTGCTACTGTGCCAGAAAAGTAAAAGAAGCATACACTAGCTTTGATAACTAACACAGATTCACTTCTATGGCAGTAGTGGGGCTGTTAGTAGATAAGTACTGTGAAGCTGTTTGTACGAGTGTGTATGTGTGTGTGTGTGTGCGTGTGCATGTGTGTGTGTGAAAAATCTTGATGAGTGGATGGAAAATAGGAAATACACCCTGGGGAACACTTCTGTGGCTCTGCTCGACAGGGGCACAAGAAATTAACTTTCCTGGGTGGCGTAAGCCAGGGAACCTTGTTGGCTAGGCTTACTTAGGCCCTTGGGCTGATAGCCTAGTACCTACCTATGAACCTATGAAAAAAAATGTTTATGCTTTTCTTTTCTTTCTTTCTTTATTTTAATAAAGCTTTTTGCAGTGAGACCATCTCTGAGGGATAGAAATAGCAGCGGACTAAATCTGGCACCTCGCTTTTTGTTTCTGGTACATTTAGATTATTTATCCCTGTCAGTATTTTGGACACTAAACTGAAATTTTGCTTTTTTCTGGTCAGAGTAAGTTCAAAGACACAACCAGTTTTTTGAATGTGGTGATCAATTTACATATTAGCAATGATTCTTATATATGCACCCCTGATGTACAGTCATTCTATACCATTATTCCTTATGATGGGGTTTAAAGGCTTTAAAGGCTAAAGAGTTAAAAGGTTGTACACAGACTCGATTTCTGCAATTGTTATTTCTTTTTACTCTGCCATACTACACAGAAAGTTGTTCTATATATTTAGAAATGCATGAGAAGGAGAGCTGTCATCAAACTTGGATGATGTTTTTGGTATTGTCAGCATGTAACTTGCTGATAATTATAGCCACCTTGATGATGTGTGCCATCTTAGCGAATAATCCAAGTGATAGCATTTTCTCTGCAAAGGACAGGATGACTAAATCTGAACTTTTTTAATGCATGCATTTAGCTATTATGTTTAAACCATACACATACAATGTTTGCACTGTTACTAAACATTTTTCACTGTTACTACACATTTTAGTATTAAAGTTAAAATAGTAACGAATTCCACATTAGTTCATAGGATCATAGGAAGCTACTCGGCTAATGACCCTAAGGGCCTTGCAAGCCTAGCCAAGTTACCCCTTGTTTCCATGACCAGTAACTATTGTCCCTGTCCAAGAGAGACAGAGGTGGAATGCACAGGGTGAATTTATGTTTACCCATTCAATCGTCCAGACTGAGTTTGAAGAGGGCCAATGAGGTGCTCTGTTTGACATGAAGTTGGAATCTGTTCCAAAGGTGTCGTAACCTTTGGGAGTCAAATCTTTTCTTTCAGCAGGTTCTATTAATGTCACATACTGGGTTAAAGTCTTTAGAGCAAGTAACCAGTGTGCCATTTAACTTGTGGATGTGCACCCTTTCCAATAAAACAGCATCAGAGATTGCCCTGTATGCAAGACAGAAATCGCCTCTGAGTAGTCTGTATGAAACAGAATATAAAGTGACAATGATTTCAGTCAATCCACATAGGACAGATGATGAAGACCTTGAATTTTCCTTGTGAGGAACCTTTGTGGTCTCTCCAATTACCACAGGTGCTTGGAAAGGTACATACCAAAAGGGGCGTTGTGCTCAATTATTGGCCTGATAACGGAAGACTACAGGAGGTTATAACTTATTTTTTTCTGGAGGCAATGCCCTTACTTATGAGATGAGCAATATAGAATACCCTTCTTACCACTCTGGAGACATAGTGATCAAAGGTAAGGTTGCTGTCAACCTGTGTGCCCAGGTCTCTCACTACTGAGTGCATACTTAGGGTGTTGCTATTGATGTGGTAGTTAGCAGGAAAATTGCTTTTACCAAAAGGGATGATAAAACATTTTGCTGCACTGAGTTTGAGGCCTTGACTTTGGCATCAATTATTTCTTTGCATAAGACCCTCTTTTAGAATGTTGACATAATTTGGAGATTCTATGACCTCTCCCAGTTTGCAGTTGTCAGCAAACATTTTCAGCCACAGACCATTAATTTTTGCTTGTAGTTTGGAGAAATAGATTCTGAACTGCAGAGGTCCTAGGACTGATCCCTGTGGACACCACTGGTTGCAGGTCTGCTGTTGAAGGTGGATTCCCCTATTTTGACTGTATGGGTTCTATCAGTGAGCCAGTTTGTGACCCACCTAAAGATATAAGGGTTGACACCTAGCTGAGTGTGTTTGTCAATGATGCTTGAGTGGGATATAGTGTCAAAAGTCTTGACTAAGTCTAGGTAGGCTGCATGCACAGATTTCTCCTCATCCAGGGCCTTGGTGACTGTCTTGAGGAAGTCCACCAGGTTTGCATAGATTTCTCCTCATCCAGGGCCTTGGTGACTGTCTTGAAGAAGTCCACCAGGTTTAACAGGCATGATCTTCCTTTGACAAATCCAAACTGAGTAAGGTCAAGTATTTGAAGATTACCTATGTCTTTGTTGATAAGGTCCATGATGATTCACTCCATGGCCTTGCAGATATGACTAGTCAGGCTATTAGGCCTATAGTTCCCAGGGTCAGTGAAAGCACCACCTTTGTGCAAGGGGATAATGGTGGCTGTTTTCCATTCAGCTGGGATGAAGCCAGTACTTAGACTATATTTGAAAAGAGCACCCAGTGGTGTTGCTAATTCTTGTTGGAGCCCATGTAGGACACAGCCGGGGATGATATCAGGTCCCATAGATGCTGTGTTTTTGATCTTAGAGAGGGCATTTATGACGTGCTCTTTAGAAATATAATGTCATGGGGTACATTTGGCGGTGTCAGCAGAGCGAAGTTTTCACAGAACCTGTCAGGTAACAGGTTAGCTATGTACACAAGCTCAGTATATATGGTATCATTAACTACCAGTTTGGTGTAAATCTGGGCCTTTTCTTTTAGGCTGTCGATGCAACTAATGAATGCCTTATGGTTATTCTTAATTGAGGAAGCTAATTTGGATTTGTAATTTGCTTTGGAGGACTTCACAAGAAGTCTTATTTGCTTGTTTAAGCTGAGCAGGTAGCGTTCCCAGTTTAGGGTCCACTCGCTCTTACTCTTAGACAGCAATTTCTTCCTCTTATTGTAAAGCCTGTTAATGGCAGACGTCCACCAGACATGTTTGCTCTTCCTTGCACAGCTTGTTTTGGTCCTATCAGGTATGGCCAAGTCAATGCAATTATACAAGTGTTTGTATAAAGCACTGGCATAGAACTTGGCATAGTTGCCAGCTCCATCTGGGGGGGGGGGGGTTGCAGTGAAGCTATTTATACCATCCTGTAAGAGGTTATCATCTGCTTTGTATAAGTTTTTTTGTCTAATTACTGCTGGAGTGGGTCAGGTGTAATAGTTACTTCAAATGAGATTGATTTGTGGTCAGTTCTCACCAGGGAAGACCTCACAGTGGGGGTCCTACAGCAGTCCCCCATATTGGTAAGCACTAGATCCAGGATGCTGGCACCCCTTGTGGGCGTGTCAACCAGCTGGTCCAGGGCACTGGAGTTAACAAAGTTGAGTGGACTTTGGGCAAGTGAGTTTGAGCATGAATAATTTACCCAGTGAATGGATGGGTAGTTGAAGTCACTCAAAAACATGGTGTTCTGATGTATCTTGGTAGACTCAAGTAGATACAAATAGGCAGAGTGGGTGTCGTGATTCATGGAGGGGGTCCTGTAGCTGGCAATGACTTGAATAGGTGTGTCATCAACAGTTAATTGGACCTGAAGTATCTCCAGGGAATCATGCTGTTTAACCAATCTGGAAGTGTATTTATCTTTAATTAATACTGATACACCTTCTCCTTTAGTTTTCATGCCTTCAGTTTGTGGTCTGAACGTGTAGAAGGGGGTGTGACCTGTTATGGCTGGGGTGCTCTGCACAGCCTTGAACCACATCTCCGTGCCTGCACAAATGTCTGTGTCTTCCAAGATGACGGCTACTTTCAGTAAGTGCAGTTTCATGTTAAGACTCCTAGCATTTAGCAGCATAACCTTGAGGTTGTTTTTAGATGGAGCTTTTACATCAGGAATTTTGTCCTTGAGACACTGCCTAAAAAGGCACTATGGAGTTGGCAAGAACCTTAGCCAGTAGCCAAAATCCCAGGGGTGACAGATGAAGATCATCTCTGTCAAAGCATCCAGGTCTGTTGATCATGTTATCCCAGGCTGACAGATAATGGATCCCCTTAGAATGACACCAGAAATTAAGCCAGTTATTGAAGTCAATTATTTTCTATTTGTATTGAGGCTAGGGACATACCTTCCTGAGGCACATAGTCCAAGAGCTGAGTCATGTCTCTTTTCATATAGTCCAGAGAGGTATGTCTCAAGTCATTCCCACCAACATGGACTATGATGGAGTCATAACAGTACCTGTTGCTGAGAGACTTGAGTGCATGTGTGATATGGTGGATCCTGGCACCTGACCGACAGCTGACCAAGACCTTTTCCTTATCCAGCCTGGTGAGAGGGACATTTGTGTTTCTCACAATGGAATCACCTATGACTAATATGTTTGATTTTGTGTTTTGCCTTAAGAGCTTGACAGGTGATACATTAGTGCATGAGCTATCATGTGTATTGTGTTCTGCAGAGGAAATATTATGTGTAGCGTGCTTGAGCTCAAAGCCAGCTGTTTTTACAATGGGAGGGTTTTTTTTTGCACTCTAGTGAGAATTGTGAGCTAAATTCAACCCATCCAAAGTGTGGACTACTGGTCCATAGCTTTTGCGTTTTTATCTGATTGCCTGAGGGTTTAAATTTAGAAAAGTCTTTCATCCTGCTGGTATAAAAGTGATAAATTCAATACTCGTTAAATAATTCCGGCTAGCTGTACTGGCATATGTCACACATCCCCTGCCCTATTTCTCCTGGCATAGCTGGCAATACCTGACATCAAAGTAAGTGTTCTAATGAGATTCAAGTACAGTGCTGTAATATAATCCTCAGACCCAAATATGATGGTGTGACTTATGATGTGCACAACACAGGCTTTCAATACCTGTGCTGACACTTGATGATCGAAGTTCAGATTGTTATGTATGCGTGTTCCCAATGCTTGCATCTCTGGGTTTCAACATAGCAGGACTGTTGTCAATGCTATAATTAGCAGGGAATTCCACTTTTCAGAAGGACACAATAAAGACACATTTTTGCATTTATCTGTAGACCTTATGGCTTTTTCACCAATTATTTGTCTGTGTTAGCCCCTCCTGTAGTATGCTTTCATCATAGGTTGGACTCAATAATTGTACCCAGTAGGCAAGAATCAGCAAACATGGCAAGCCAAAGGCCATATACTTTAGCCTAAACTGTCGAGAAATAGATTTGAAACGGTAAGGGACCAAGCACAGATCCTTGGGGTACAGCAATAGTGACAGCTGTACTGGTAGAGGTTGAGTCACCAACTTTCACAGTATCTGTTCTGCTGGTGAGCCAGTTGGTTAACCATCTAGTGACATAAGAGTTAATTCTCAGCTGGCGAGTTTCTGAATGATACCAGAGTGAGGGATTGTGTCAAAACCGTAGGCCAGATCAAGATAGGCAGTATGTACTGTCTTACCTTCATCCAGGCCTATCACACAGAATCAATGGGCTGTAACAATATCACAGATCACCTATAGCATGACTCAGAACATATTAGCAATGATTCTTATATATGCACCCCTGATGAACAGTCATTATATACCATTATTCCTCATGATGAGGGTTAAAGGTTGTCGAAAACTCAAACTCAAATATGCAGTGAACAATGTAAGAATTTCTAGTACATCTTACTAGGATAATTTTTGGAACATAACATTTAAATTTTCGTGGGCAATGTTTTACATAGTTTAAGGGTACAGCAATGGGGGTTACTTGTTCTGCAACATATGCTAATTTATTCATTGGCAGTCCTGAAAGAATCATGATTTATACAAATGAAAATACTCATCTGTGCCACATCAACATGTGGCACAGATCTTTGAGTGACTGTTGGCTTGTCTGGCTGCAAAGTTTATGGCATGAGATGATTGTAAAATATCTTAACTCAAGTATCTATTCTATCAAATATATATACTCTGTTTATTTATTTACTATTGATTTCTTGGTTGGTAGTGTGAAAAAACTCTTGGATGGTTCAGTTGACACACTGATCCAAGAAATCTGTGGAATACACACTTCAAAACACCCTCCAGATGGTATGTTCCCATAGAGGGGTATACATCAACATGCATCCACCTGAGTGTGGGGGACAACATCTGATGCATTCATGTATAGACACATCCTGACTCTCTTCATCTGTGAGGCAGACCAACATGAAATGCTGAAGAGCTAACTCCTGAGCCACCATTGCCAGCCTATATAGGATATACAACCTTGTACCTATGTGCTTGTTCATATACCCCATGACTCTGGTATTGTTTGCAACCACTTGAAGATGTCCTGGTACCAAAGGAGCTAGAGAAATGTGAAGTCATCTTACAATCCATCAGAGCAAAACATAGTGTTAGCAAAGCTGAGCAGGACCAGGGCAGATCTTCCAGTTGTGTGAAACACTGAAACCAGAGCTGTTTATCTCCTTTTAAAACAGACAACTAAACAAATTTTGTTCCAGAGTGGCTTACAAACAAGACTGGAAGACACATGCATTTTCATTCCCTTGGAAGCTAATGTTCCTTTATACATTTCCACCCTTTCTACTGTTATCCAAGGTAATTCTGAAAATCCAAACAAGATACCCCAGAATAACTCTGGTGATCCCTTTGGTCCAAGTAACATCAGTTCTTCCTTCTTATGGAAATGGCCAAAGGCAGTTATCACAAGCTTCCTCACAAAATGGATCTACTCCCGCAAGACAGGGGGATTTTAAACACCTCACTATCAATTAACTTCAACTGACTGCTTGGATGATTTAATTGTAATATTTTTTAGGCAACCTGGTGTCCAAGTGCCAGCTTTGTATTGTGCTGAAAATATCACAGAGGAGGCAGCCACTAATGCTAACATCATTACTGTGAGGTCCATGGCAAAAGATAGCTGTTGACTTGTTGAGTCTGAGTGCTAAAACTACCTCATTTTTGTTAATAGTACTCTCATGACATAGAAATAATTCATACCCAAAGCACAGATCCCTTGCTGCAGCTATTATTCTTGCAATAGAAAGTATCTCAAATGTCACACGCAGATTCATCATTTTCTTCCCAAGAAATTTAAACTGCTGCAAAACCTTTGAAAAAGCCATGACTACCTGTAAAGCAATGCACTAATTTTCTGCTCATCTCTCAGTTCTTTAAACTTATCATGAAGCAGACCTTCTCCTAACTAACCTTCAGACTATTCAGAGATGCAACAGCATGCAACCTTAGACATCTTAAACCACTCATGTCATCTTCTCCACTCCCCCCCACAAACTAAGCTTCAGTATAGTGACCCTGCTTTCTTAGTCTTTTGTCCCAAACTGTGGGAATTTCTACCTTTTTTCTTAAAGACCGTTCATCTTACCCCATTTTTTGATCAGAAATAAAAGCACATTACAAGACTGTAGGAAAATGCATCTGCTCTTTCTCTGGTCGTATAACTCAACGTCTTTCTAATTTACTTCCTTCAATGCAGCTTGATCTGACTCTACTTTTCGGTGTGATTTTTTCATCATGCCATTTCTGATATCCACTCTGTAAAGAATGCATGCAAATATTGTTTTGACAGACACTGTATATATAATATCATGTACTGATTGTCTTTATACCCTCAAGCCAACTGTGATATTTACTTTTGATAAAATACACATATATATTATGTTTTGTCATTCAATATATGTAATGTCATATATCTATTGTGTTTACCCCCAGTGAGACTAAAATAGGTCCAAATGGGATCAGTGTTCTAACCTGGTGAACAAATTCAAAACAAAGTAAAACTGAATAAAATTAATAATTCATGCACCAAATGTAACTAGCCAACAAATAATAGCCAGATTCAAGATAATGATCTCAGGGTATGTTCTGTCTATTATATTGATCACAATGGTACATAGTTTTATGTGGGGTGAGTTCCAACAGTTTGTTGCTATATTTCATAGGTAATTATTAAGCAACTGTCCTTGTGGATGATTTTAATTCCAGCCAATTTCCCTGAAAAGTGATAGGAAAAGCCCTGTATCTTGTGCCTCTGAGGTAGCCATTATAGCCAACCAGCAACTCCCATGTTAAACTCATGCACCACTAAGTGCTAACAATCTTCAATCAAATGTTGAAGCTGAGAGAGCAGTACTAACTAGCAAAAAAATACTAAGGCAAGATCCTCACAAACCTGTCATAGCATATTAAGGTCCTCCAAGAAATGTTACCAGAGAAAGCCTTTCACAGCTAATGATTGGAAGACAAGTACAGACTGACATTCCAATGTCAAAACTTGAGCCTAGAATTGTTCCAAACCAGGAAGTTAAAAAAATTACCAAAAGCTTTATATAAAAACTTGATTGACATCATTCTACATAGCTGCCACATAATCCTTCAATAAGGATAAGCTAGCTGCTTAAAGTTGGAAGAGGAAAAGTGGAATACAAAAGGAGTTGCAGTTCAGTGCAGAAAACTATTGAAACACATTTTTCATGGTGCAAACAAAAGATGGCAACATGGCTGTCTGAAATAGAAGACCTGATGATCATCAATCTTAATGGAGTGTTCCAGAGAATTAGTACAAACAATCACAGCTGAGAATGGCTAGGCTGATGTTCAATAAATCTGTTTGTCTACCAAAGATGCAACATTTTCAACTGAGTATTTTTGACAAGGTGGAAGTTTAAGTTTGACTAATCATAATGAAAGATCATATGCTGTCCAGCCAACACAATCAAGTGTATCTATTCCTGTCCCTAGATCTGTTGACTCTGTTTTATGTAGTGAGCATAAAAGCTGTAATGCTTCCTTGTCATAATATATCTCAGCATTTTTCTTCTGCAGATTCTCCACCTACTAATTCTAGTTCAAGTGGTTGTTGAGTAACAAAGAGTGATCAACTGATCCATATCCCATAGCACTTTTAAAGTTGTAACAGAGTTACTAGATCAGTCACATAATTTCAAAAAATGAATTTCTAAATGTGTTGTTAATAATCATATTGTTATGCAAAAAAATTTGCACAATCAGTCCAACGGGTTAAATGTGGGCTGCCTCAGTTGTTCAACATTGTACATTTTTCTCTTAAGGGTGTGATGAAGTGATAAAAAGTGAAATAAAGCTGCTAGAGTGTTTTGATACCTTGTTCATATGTAACATAGTCATTGCCATTTTAACACTAGTGTATTGTGTTGTTTTTTTTACCCTCTCTCTCTCTCTGTATATATGTATATATATATATATATATATATATATATATATATATATATATATATATATATGTGTATATGGGTCTATATTACGAGATCGAAAAACCCTTTACACGAATAACTAAACATCGACCCCTATACCGCAAACTGTGAAAATCCCGAACGCACTAAACCGTGAAAAATAAAATATCGAACTATCATAGTCGGCCAACCCCACCACCCGCTACATAGTACCTACCCAAACAAAATAAAAGTAAGTAAAAGTAAACCGCATACATACACTAACCAAACCCTACTTCTAACCTAAAGTAAAGCACAAAAACCCTACTTTAACCCTATACTAAACCCCATATACACAACTAACTATGCGCTATCCTTTACCCCTCCCTATCCCTAAGGACTGTAACTGCCACACACTTCCCCTACAGACATACACCCAAACAAAATAAATAATTGACATACATACATTTAACAAAACCCTACTTCCAACACTACACTAAACCCCACATACACAACTATCTATGCACTATCCTTAACCCCTCCCTAACCCTAAGGTCCGTAACTACCGCACACTTCCCCTAAAGACATACACCCAAACAAAATAAATAATACACATGCATACACTTAAAAAAACCCTACATCTAACACTACACTAAATCTTACATACATTACCTGTCTATGCACTTACCTTAACCCAGATCGTAACCCTAAAGTCCTATCTATCGCACACTTCCCTTACGGAGCTCTACCACATACGGGCCAATTAAAACAAATCGGCATTCCGGAATTTGTGGTTTTGGACGTTCGAGGTTCCTGTACTTTGTGCAATATGGGTCAACGTATTCATATTCGCGTAAATGGGTTTTCGATCTCGTAGTAGGAACCCTATATATATATATATATATATATATATATATATATATATATATATATATGTGTGTGTGTGTGTGTGTACATATATATATATATATATATATATATATATATATGTATACATATATATATATATATATATATATATATATATACAATACATACATATACATATATATATATATACATACATATATATATATATATATATATATATATATATATATATATATATATACCCCACAATGCATTGCAGTTCCTCAGCTGTAGTCACTTGGTGGAAGATCCTTGAAGTACTAACCTCATTTCTATTCAACTGCCATGTTGGTGAAAATTAACTTAACTGTATGATTAATCAGGTCTATAGTATAAGATCGATGGTTGAAAACATCAAGCACCATATGGTCGATGTCTTCAAACATTGAACTTATAAAAACAACAAAAAAAAAAAAAAAGAAAAAAGTACCCTAATGGGTTTAAGCAGGGGGGCAAGCCCCCCTGCACCCACCACACCCCACTACTTAAATATACCAACTCCGAGACCACACTACATTGCAGTAAACTGAAATCTCCCCTTACGGAGATTTCCGTTTACATGTTCAATGTTGTGCGCTTTCGCTATTCTTGTGTCGACAGTATCAGCTTCGATATTGTCAGCTTTCGAGAATATAATATAGACCTCATTAATCTGATGATGTTTCCTGGCACTTTTACCATGGCCAGGGAATATTATTAGGTAATCACTGGTATATGTTCGGACAGCCACAGATCAGACCTTAATTTTTATGATGTTGTGACACATGCAGAGCTTTAGCTGGCCACTCACTCAACAGAAAAGAAAGGTGTGTGCTACTAGCACAACATCTATAGAAGCTTTTATACACTTCAGTTCTGACTTCATTTCAGATTTCTCAGCTTTTTTATTATTGAATATGGAACAAAACAAAGTATTATAGAACAAAGTTTCAGAATCAGGGACACTTCTTAAGTATTCATGAAATTCAGTTAGAAAATTGACAGACTAAAGGATTTATAATAATGTGCATTTTATGAAGAAAAGTGAGCCTCTACCTCTGATATATGGAATTATTTAGTAACCTTAACCATCAATGTTTTGTCTTCAGAGTTCACATTTTATAAAAAGATCAACAAAATATATTAAGAGACAGCTGACAGAGATATTTTGTAATATTTGTGTGGCAGTGTGGATTAACTTACAGCATTGGAAGCTGCTATTTAATAATGCATTAATAATTTCCCAACTGACAATGTATCATTGTTCCAGGTTCATTTGCTTTGTAACAGAGAGATTCATACATTGGCACCTCACTATAACAAGCTTTTTACACCAAGGTATTTACACATGAACCTTAATATAACAAGGTTATTTTTCTCTTAATTTCATCTGCCTGTTACAGTATTAACATAAAAACTATGGCAGATGTTTGAATGTTGATATAATTTGTACTGCTATGTGCACTTTTAATTCCTTTTATATACTCAATAGCTTTAGAAAATGTAGAATTATTGCCAAAAATCATACAATTTTTTCTAATACAAATAAAACAGTATTGTAAGGCATATTTGCTATAGGAGACAACATCATAATTGCAAATGCTTTTACATGTAGTGCATTATATGATCTTTTTTTGCTAGTGTAGTGCTTTAAGGAAAACTGAAGCAGATTAGACAGGCTGCACACAAGATGAGAGGAATAAAATATCTTTTTTTTTCTTCAAAGCCCAGTTTAAAGATGTAATAATTTTTAGATGAATAATTTTATTTTGATTTTATCTTGATTGATCAACATTTTGCATTTAGTGATTGTGATTTTTTATTTCTTTTTAAGGTCTGAAGATGCCTATGTGACTGAGGTTTATGGCATATATATATATATATATATATATATATATATATATATATATATATATATATATGTAAACCTGCTAATGCTAGGAACAGGACTTGAGTAGAAAGAGAATCCATGGCTATGGCTAGGATTCAGATGAGAAAATTGATGAGCATAGAGGAAGCACATGTCTCAGTGTGTGCACTTATGCTCGGATGGAGAAGATGAGAAAAGTGGCATGCTATTTTTAACAGGCCACTGCAAAAATGATATCACTTTCTTGACCAGAGATATGGCTGGAAATGGGAGTATACAAAAGTAGAAAAAGGGCAGCAAGCACAGGAATATTCACAAGGGAAAATGGGGAGGGTTAGGATGGATTTGGGGAGAAGGAGGAAGGATGCAACTTTTGAGGAGAGGTGCACATTTTGTCCTTTTGTTTAAGAACGGAAGTTACAGATGGATGAAAGGGAAGGAGAAGGTATGGTAAGATGTGGACAGTAAGTATGAAAAGCCAATGCACAAACATACAGTATAAACTCGACCAACCTGTGGATTCAGTAAATTTCATGTAGACTTAGTAAGAAACCTACAAGGAGTTTACGTGTTTGCACAATAAGAAGCAGTGCTAATTATGCATGCCACACATTATGTTTACATGAATATAGGCAAGGTTTTGTGGCCAGCAACAGAGATGGTGGACAGGAAATCATGCAAAGCAGCACAAAGGCATACAGAACATGCTGGCAAGTTTACCTATGGGCAAACTTGCTCTGCTGAATTGCACAAACAGCCACAATGATCACCAGGGTTAAAATGAATGCAATAAATGCAGTAGTTACACATTATACAAAAGTGTACTCAGTGCAATGCACACTACAACATGTGTTTGGCATACTAAAATAAAGGGGTTTTGTGGTGCTAATCAGGAGTACATAGAATGCAGTATAAATACATTAGTCTGGAGAAGTTTGAGTATTGAAAAGGGCCACAAACATGAATGTTAGAAATGAAGAAAGAGAAATAGGTCATGTGAAACATGGTAGTGCCCACCAGATAAGGGCATATCAATGAACATACACTCCAAAGACAAGACAGTAGCATAACATCAGTCACATATATACATAGCATTGTGCATACTGCTGTTTACACCTCCTGTGCCAGTATATTTATATCACCACATATTATAGTATATTATGTAACTGTCAAGAGCTTGGAGACTATAAATTGTTGACAGGGCAAAGTGTAGTTGAGCAGCATAGGATGGTGGTTTGTAGAATGACATTGGCGATCAAGAAGAAGAGGAGGAAGTGAGGGCAGTGCCAAGGATCAAATAATGGAAGTTGGAAAAGGATGACTGTAAGGTGGAGTTTAGGGAAGAGTTAAGACAGCCACTGGGTGGCAGGAAAGAGTTACCAGATAGCTGGGCAGCCACAGCAGATGTGGTAAGGGATACAGCTAGAAAGTTGTTTGGTGTAACATCTGGACAGAGGAAGGAGGACAAGGACACCTAGTGGTGAAATCAGAAAGTACAGGAGAGTGTATAGAGGAAGAGGTTAGCAAAGAAGATTTGGAATTGTCAGAGAGATGAAGAAAGTAGACAAGAGTACAAGGAGATGAGGCATATAGTAAAGAGCCAGGTGGCAAAGGATAAGGATAAAGCATATGGTGAGGTGTATGAAAGTTTGGCATACCTCTCAACCAATCAGGGACACATAGCAACAGGCTCTTGGACAACATTAGATAGAAGCAAATTCAATCATGGACAATATTAAAATAATACCACTATTAATCTGTGACATTGCCATAAAATATGTGATTGTAAGTTATTATACATGTTTTGCAGGAGTACAATTGTACAACAGCAATGATTTGTCATTAATCTATAATGGGGATTCAACATACCTTCCTCAAAACTGACCACTTTTTGGAGGTGTTAAGCGAGACAGTGTTACACCTGTAGTTTAAATTAGGGGTGATCCTGGCCATTTGAGAGGTTTGCATGACACATAAGCCACAATCTACACCTTCAAGAATGTAACCTATGCTATCAATCTGCCTTTTACTAACCCGAACTGGGTAGGGTCCAGAGTTTGGGGATTACAAGTGTCATTGTTTATAAGTTCCGTGATGATACAGTCCATAGCCTTGCAGACCAGGCTCATCAGACTAATGGGGCAGTAGTTCCCGGGGTTCATGGTGGCTCCCCCTTTGTGGAGTGGGATAACCATTGCTGTGTGCCATTCTGTGGGCACAAAGCCTGTGGTGAGGCTATGATTGAACATGGTACTTAGGTGGGGTGCCAGTTCATTCTGTAGTTCATGTAGAATGCAACCTAGGATGTTGTCAGGTCCCATGGATGCTGTGTTCTTGGCTTTGGAGAGTGTGTTTTTTCCTGTGATTACAGGAACGTTGCATTCTTCTAGTATAGAGATGGGCCATTTAGGGGGTGAAAGAGGGGTAAAATTAGCACTGAACCTATCTGCAAGGATGTTGGCAATATCAGTTGTTTCTGTATATTTAGTACCATTGTGCTGTAACACAGAGCAGATCTGAGTGTTGCCATTGAGATTCTTGACATAGCTATAGAATGCTTTGTGGTTGTCTTTAGAATCAGTAATGATTTTGTTTTCGTAACTAGCTTTGGAGGATTTTATGAGGGATCTCATCTTCTTACTGAGGCTGACCACAGAGTTCCTCCAATCATGGGATTTTACTCTTTTTTGCAACAGCTTCTTTCTTCTGCTGTAGAGTTTGTTTATGGCAGGGGAGCACCAGATTGGCTTCCTTTTTTGGAGGATAGCATCTTGGTTCTGTTAGGGACTACATGATCCATGCACTCATGTAAGTGCTTATAAAGTGCATTTGTATAGGATTCAGCAGTCGTACCTCTATTGTCCGTTAGCATGGGTGTCGTGAAGTTTACCACTTCTGTCTTAAGAAGTGTGAAGTTGGCTTTGGAGAAATTTTTTACTGTGGTTCCCTAATAGGGAGTGGTTGTGGAATGTGGATGTCTAGGGTGATTAACTTGTGGTCGGATCTGACCAATGAGGAATTGACCTCTGGTGTGGAACACCAGTTGCCCATGTTGGTAATAACCAGGTCTAGGATATTGCTGTCCCTAGTGGGGGTGTGGATAAGTTGATCCAAGGCATTGGAATTTATGAATTCCAGAAAACGTTGAGCACAAGAGTTGGTACATAAGTAGTTTTCCCAGTTAATGGTGGGGTAGTTGAAATCACCCATTATTAGGATGTTAGGTTGTACCCTAATATTTTCCTGTGTATCAAGAAATGAGGAGTGGGAATCCTGGGGCATGGTGGGGGACCTGCAGCAAGCTACAATTTGGATTGTTGTCTTGCCCAGAGTTAGTTGCACTTGGATATTCTCGTATACATTATGCTGAGCAACTAGCCTGGAGGTGTGGATATCCTTAATGAATATGGACATGCCTCCACCTTTAGTGTTTCGGTCCAGGTTAGGTTGCCGAAAGGTGTGGTATGAATTATAGCCTGGTAATGCAGGGGTGCACTCTGGAGCCTTGAACCAGGTCTCTGTCACTGCACAGATGTTGATGTTCTCCATTTTAAAGAGTGCCTCGAGTGAGTGCATTTTGAGGTTTAGACTTCTAGCATTAAGTAGCATTACCCTCAGATTTTACTTGCTTGTACCTGTTACGGTGGTGAATTTGTCATTTGAACCTTGCCTAAAAAAAGGCACTATGGGTGTAATACTGACGTGATGTACTGGTATTTCCATGATGCTGTACAGTCACACTATAGCTGTATCTAGGATAGGTTTATAGGTACATAGGAGAGTACTAGGCTAAAGTCCCAAGATCCCATAAAAGCCTAGCCATATTTAACATGACTTACACAATTTTCATAGCTATATGTTATCTAATACCAGCTGCCTCTACCCATGAGGGACATGGGTGAAACACCAGGAGTACAATCATGATTAACCATCCATTGATCTAGGTTGCACTTGAAGAGGGTCAGGAAGGGCCTTTGCTTTATGTGAATGCTAAGCATGTTAAAGAGGAAGGGTAGTGTCTGAGAAATGTATCTATCTCTCAAACATGATTTATTACATCAGAGGTTAGGTTAACATCTTTGGAAAGAGTGACCATTGTGCAGTTCACCTTAACAATGTGTAACATTGTCGTCAGGGCCAGATGGGAGGGTGCCCTGTGGGTTAGACACATATTGAACCTTAGTAGTCTGTTGTCCGTATAATACAGTGATAGGGCTTTAAATCCTTCTGCATATGACTTCTTGTTTATACCATGTATCTTCACTAGGCAAAAGCACTAGTGTAAGTCCAGCTGTTGCAGATGTGTGTTGAAATACATGCAAAACAGTGCACTGTACTCAATTACATGTGCAATGATGGCCAAGTACTATGGCATTACAATGCCCTTTGTTGTGGATGGCCTGCCCATACTTCTGAGTTGTACCACATACAAGGGATTTGTCACCACTGTGGACTCATGATGGTCAAAGTTCTGATTACTATCAAACTGAGTACCAAGATCACGTCACTTACCCTAGGTGTACTCATAGGGATGTGCTGTCCGTATTGTAATTAGCTTGGGTATTTGCATTTCAAAAGGGAACAGTTATGCTTTTGTGTTCATTTAATGTGTTTCTATAGCTCTGGCAGAAGTCTTGTGCATTAATTGTTTCTGCAGTATATCAATAGTGTTTGTTGATTCAGTGATTTTCTATATTTTGCAGTCATCCACAAAGTTGATAAGACAAATGCTGTCTAAGTTTGTCTTGACTTCTGGGAAGTAAATATTGAACAGAAAAGGGCATAGTACAGAACCGTCTGGTATGGCCCTGGTCACTGGTCTCTTGCTAGGGGTGAATTCACACACTTCAACAGTATGTGGCCTGTTGGTGATCTATCTGGCTACCCACCTGGTGATATATATGTTTATAGCCGGTTGAGACAGTTTATCTGCAATACCTGAGTTTGGATTTGTGTCAAATGCCTTTGCCAAGTCTAGTTAGGTGGGATGCACAGTCTTCCCTCATCCATGTCCTTGGTCATCTTCTTGAAGAAGTCAAGCAGATTAAACAGATGTGATATACCCATAACAAATCAAAAATGGGTTGTGTATACAGTTGGGAGAATAACTGTGTCCTTTTTAATGAAGTCCATGATGGTTCCATTGATTGCCTTACAGGTGAGTCAAGTTAGGCTTACAGGTCTATAATTCCCTGTGTCAAGTGATGGTCACCCCTTGTTCAGATGGATGACTATTGCTGTACACTCTTCTGCCAGAACATAGCCTGTCTGGTGTCTGTGGTTAAGTAGGGATCCAACTGTGTCTGCTAGGTCAGGTTGCAAATTATTAAAAAGGCAACCTGGGATGTTGTCAGACTCTACTGATGCCATGTTTTTAGCCTTAGAGAGCATACAGATGAGTTGCTCTCTTGAGAAAATAAGATGAGTAATGTTTTCATGTATACTTTAGGTGATGTCCATTGTGGACGGGGGATGAACTTTGATCCAAATCTGTCAGCTAGCAGATTGTCTATTTCCTATGGTTGAGTATGCGTAGTATAATCCACAAACAACTGTGCTCTTAGTTGTGCATTCCCCATATAATTTTATACGTATTAAAAAAAGTGATTTATGACAACACCTCCAAATACAACCTTGGGTATGCATCACATGCCAGACAGTGGAAGTCTTCACCCAGTCATGCAACTCTACCTATGTCACATAATTACATCAATTGCACATCATATGCATATATGTTTTTTTCACTGGAAAGCTGTGTGTGAGTGCCTGATACCATATATGGACACATTAAAAATAAGGTGGATGTGAGTCATGCGGAAAAGTTACTGACACAAATGCTGTCAGTCACACAGTGCTGCTGGAGATCACCTTAATAATCCTATGAATAGCAATGCAAGTGTGTATACAATGAATTCGCAAAGGTTGTATTTGAATTTGGACTAATTGCATGTTTGTGTATATAACAGCATTACAGCATGTGGATGAAACAAAACATCTGTGCCCATGTAATCAGTGTGACATTATGCTGATGTATCTCACAAAGGATTTAATGATGGTAGGTATACACATGCACACCTGTACCATACTGCAATTGTCACTGTAATAGTTGAATGAGAACTGGGTAGAATCTTGGTATATTCTACTACAAAAACACATGCCTTAGTAAAGAAACAATATACATAGCATCATTCCTTATCAACAATTCTCAGGAGGCATATTACTACAGCTGTTATGTAATGAACATGTAATTAAATTGCAACAATGACCATGAATACCTTACCACAAATCACAGATTGGAATACACTGTTGTAGGGATACCATACATCTACACCTCAACATAGCATAAGTGGATGACAGTGACAGTGACATGTACATCTTCATAGGGTCATAGGATGTTACTAGGCTTACGGCCAACATCACATACAATTCTAGCCATTATAACCTCAATTAAACTATAGCTGCTATATCTGTATGATGGAAGATAGTAAGGGTACGTGCATATGTGTGTATGTGTGTATGTTTGCATGTGTGTATGTGTTTGTATTACATACTGACTCTGTCCATGTGTGATTTCTGCACTTCCTTATGACAGAATTAGCAATCACACATCCAGTGGTCTGCAGCTGGCTTATAGAAGGTCATCAAAGGACTCTGTTTCACAATATGTGTATGCATCTTTGAGATGATGACATCCTCCAGTCTTCTGCAAAAAGAATGTATATGGGCTAAGTGAAAAAGTGGATGTTGGAGTCATGAGACTATGTTAAAGGTTCACCAGAGTGGGAGTTGAATAAAAGAGATTCAAAAGATCATACAATAACGGTAATAAACCACCAATCACACAGCAGTTGACTGAGGTCATATTTGAACGTTAAATCTTTGCAGGTATAAAAGATGGATTCCATACAATGTAAGATTAGCACAACCACATATGCCTGACATTAACAAGTGTCAGCTTTACAGAAGCTGACAGCATCATTATATGCTGATAAGAAGTTGTTTGGAGGAGTGTTTGACATAGATGTGGAATCATATCTTGATGTAAAATTGTCTCCAATGATGAGCACATACTCAAGTTGACCACAGTAAGATTTGAGCCCCTACCTAAATATCGATAGAACACAGTACTTCACATAAGTACAGCAGCAGAAATTTAACTTTCATTGTGTCAGACAACACTTTATAGCAGATGACATCATCAGCGTCTGGTGAGAAGAAGATTGTAGTAAGACTGTCTCACATACTGTTCTAAAATGGTTTCCAGAATGTGTGCTAACTAAACACAAATATACATGTCACAGTACTTCATGCAAGCACAATAGCACAAATCTGGCTTTCACAGTGTCGGACTGCACATTACAGCAGATGACATCATCAGTGTCTGGTGAGAGCAAGATGTTGTAGGGCTGTATGAACTTGCTGTGTAGTCAAATACAAATGTAACACTTTTTTCTCATTGAGACTTGAGTGACGTTAGTAGGACATGGAGTAATGTTCTTCTGGCTATGCAGATACACACTTGTACACACTAGGTAACTGTAGTGAGATTAGATTCCTTACATACCTACCTACAGGCCACATTACTTAACCAAAGCAGCATGGCACAAGTCTGACTTTTACCCTGCTGCAGAACACTTTAAAGCTGATGACATCATCATTGTATGTTTAAGAGATGATGTTCGAAGGCCTGAATGAAATGGCTTTGTAGTCATCTATGACTGTAAAAGTTTGTGTTCTTCATGAGACTTGATTGCTGACAGTAGGGTATAGACTCATGCTCTTCTGATTACACACACACACACACACACACACACACACACACACACACACACATGCACACACATGCACGCACACACACACACATACACACACACACACTTACATGAGTTGACTGCAGTGAGATTAGACTATATGTCTAACTAGTTACAGAAACTAGAAAACACAGTACTTAGAAGCTTCATGGCACAAGACTGACTTTTATGCTGTTGTAGAACACTTCATAGCAGATGACATCATCATTGTATGTTTTGGAAAAGATGGTAGGAGGCCTGTATGAAATGGCTGTGTAGGTATGTATGACTGTATAAAACATTTGCTCTCCACAGGACTGGATTGCTGACAGTAGGACACAGACTTCATGCTCTTCTAATTATGTACACACATACACACCAGTTGACTTCAGTGAGATTAGAAACCCCACCTAATTAGGTACACATGTTAGATAACACACTAGTTAACATAAGTGCCATGGCACAGGTCTGATTTTTGAAGTGTTGCTGGGCACTTTATAGTAGATGACATCATCAGTGTATGTTTGGGAGAAGATGCTGGGAGGCCTGAATGAAATGGCTATGTAGTCATGTATGACTGTAAAAATTGTGTTTTCTATGAGACTAGAATGTTGATAGTAGGATACAGAATCCTGCGCTTCTGACAACACACTCACCCACCAGTTGACTGTACTGAGATGAGAACACCTTCTCAACTAGTTACACAAGTTAGATAACACACTACTTAACACAAACACCAGGATACAAGTATGACTTTTACAATGTTGCAGAACAATTTATAGCAGATGACATCATCATTGTATGTTTGAGAGAGGATGTCGAGAAGCCTGTATGAAATGGGTGTGTAGTCATGTATGACTGTAAAACGTTTTGGTCTCCATGAGACTTGACTGATGACAGTAGGATACAGACATATGGCCTTTTCACTATACACACACACACACGCGCGCACGCACACACACACACACACACACACACACACACACACACACACACACACACACACAGACACACACACAATTTGGCTGTTTTGTTAATTGAACCCCTACCTAACTATTTTGTTACCATCTGCAGAACACATTAGTTAATATTTGCCCCATCAATGAGCTCTGATTTTTCCTTGTCATAGTGGTCTTTATAGGTGATGTCATCATCATTATATGATGCAGATAACATATCTGGTTATGACAGTAGTGTGCAAAGTGTGCACTTTGTATTTTCTGTTTTGGTTCCAATGTGTAGACATACTTTAAAAGACAGTTTCTTAAACTATATGCAATAAGCTGTTAGGAATGCATGTTGCAGAACTGAGACATACATGCACCTGTTTCTCAGTATGTTGCATACATTACACATTTACAGCCTCACACACACACACACACACACACACACACACACACACACACACACACACACACACACACACACACACACACACACACATACACACACGCACACACATTTTGTGATCAGCATAGATGCAATTGTTGATGTACATATTCATATTGTGATGAATTGATGTCCACAGTAAGACATGTATAAGACAGCCTTGATGTTTATTGTCAGTATAAAGCTTTAAATAATCTACCAATGCAGTTTTGCTATTTATTTTTGTAGTGTAGTTGACATTTGACATATCACTGACATATCCATTTTCAAGTGCGTAGCTGACAGATACTATGGTGTCCATACTGTAGTTTATATTGGAAATGTTTCGTCATAACTTTTATGACATTAATAATTGTTGTTATTGTCTTCCCCATTTGCATGGAGTTAAGGGATGAGCAAACATGGGTTTCTGCTTAAATGGGAAAATATCAATATCCCTATTTGTTCACCTTCCTTCATGTAAACACACTAAGCAGCGAGATGTGGCCATCAACAGTTTGGACAGTACAGAGTGTAAGAAATACACCTGCTGCCTAGCTTTCCATGTGGGAGTAGGTGTAAAAACAGTAGAGCATAAATGACAGAGGGGTTGAATCCAGCTCAGTCTAAAGTTTTTACACATGGTGTCAGGATGACATTACATAAGTAAATGTGATAATTCTTGCAAATGTGGGAAGGAATGATTACATTGAAGTACTGTATAAAAATAAACAGCAGTCAAGTGATTTATGTCAATATTACACATGTGGATTTGCATTTTATACATTTGGCAATCTAAGTAACTGTTAAAGCAAATGTTTCAAAGTACTGCCTTTACTCTGCTTTAACTCTGCGTTACTTTGAGGCAGCAAGTTTAAGTGGTATTACCCAGAGGTAAATGGACTAGTGTGGCTGATGCCATTGGAAATGAAAGGTATTCAACATCACTCAGCAATGGTGTGCAATGCCAAACTCCATGTAAATAGAGAGGACAAAAAGTGAAGGGCTTTATTATGGGTCATTTCTGATATGTGTGTGGTGTATGGTTCTATTTTTGACCAGATTTAAGGTGTGAAAATGAAGTAGATAGGAAAGTAGTGAAATGGCAAGCAGGGGGAAGAACAAAGTAGAAGTATTACAGGAACGTGCAGGCAGAAATTAGGAAATAACCTTGCCTATCCACTTCTTCAACAGTATAATATGAACATGAACAAAAAATTGAATGAATTTGGACTGTCACCACAACACAGAGAGGTGACAACAATGCAATCATGTTGTATAGCCAATTTGACCAAATCAAGTGTGCTGAGAAGATATGTGTGCAAAGTGGACAGCTATGTATGGGACATTTTTTTTTCTTTTATTGTGGGACAGGTACCCAGTTTTTTGGTTTTATTTCAAAAAGAGAGGAATGCTTGGGAGAGGGCATAGGAAACTCAAAGTCAGGTAAGTAGGGTAAGCGATGAAGCAGGTGCAGGGAAACAGGACAGACAAGACAGACACAGGGATGGTGCTGAACACAAAAGGTTGGGGAACACCTTGATTGAGGATAGGGAGGGGACATCAGAGGCACATGCCTATCACGCATGGGGACAGTGAGAATCTAGTCCTCACCCAAGGAACTAATATCATTGTCCCCTTCTACAGCTTCTTCTTGGATTGCTTGATTTTTGGGTTTTCTCTGCATTCTCACAAGCGACTTCTCCAGAATGTTGAGGTATGCAGCAATGCTACCTTCTAAGACCTCACACACCATGCCTGGCAGCTCCTGGAGAATGATGAAATCTCCACATCCATCAATACTCCAAGAGGGTACCACTGCACCAGCTGCAGGGGTAATGTTACCTGATGTTGATGGCTCAGGTAGTGCAGGGGGTTACCGAAGCATTACTGCCAGGTTGCATCCCCAGTGTTCTGGGTGTTGTTAGAGAGGGTGGCAGGCTGAGCCACAGTGGTTGGTCTACCTCTCTGTGCTGGAAATCATTTTGTTGGATGTCAGAAAATTATGACATCAGAATGATGTGATCAAACAAATAAAAATATTAAAAAAAGAGAGATAAGGGGTGGGGTAACAGAAAAAAAAGAAAAAAGATAATTATAATCATTATATCAAATGCAATAATTTAGTACAATAAAAATATAGTTTTATTTTATGTTAACTATACTTATCCAAAATAGGACTGAGAATTGTTCCAAATAATCCTTGCAATTTGCATATATTGCACATATGCTTTTAAAAATAATACACATTAAGTTAACAACATGTCATTTATGCCAATTTTGTTGAAATTAATATTAAATATATTTATTAGCATGCATTTGTTACTTGGGGGATTTGAACGCACAACACTCTGAATGCCCTATTACACTGAACTCCTACAATTATCATGAGCTACAGAATAAAGCACACATACTTCTTTTCAGATGAGAAATGCATGCTTAATTTGCTAGCAATGTATTGAAGACCAATCATTTTAATACAATAATGTTAATTTATGCTGCATACATACCCCTTGCTTCTCTCAGTCTTTCTAAGCATTCAGCATGGGCCTCCCTGGTTGCTGAAATCTCCTGAGCAGCTGAAAAATAAAAAAGGAAAGAAAGAGAAAAAAACATTTCGTACACCAGTCTTGGCTATCTATAGCTTTATATATATCAGTTAAAGTATCTTTATGTGTACAGTTACACAACTGTGGGATGCCAGCAGTCCTATACTCATCCAGCCACTGGTTGAGCTGTTCCTGCTTGCACCATTTCTGGTTATTGTAATGATGCCTGCATTGCTCCCGAGTGAGTGGAGTGCCAGTCGCACTGGAGACAGCCTTGGCTAGACTGTTCCAAGCCTCTGATTTTTTACTGAGACCTAGTATAGTCCCTCTGCAGCAGCCTACGGCTGTGGTGCTTTATGAGGAGTGGAGTGAATATTCTTGACTCCTCCACACCCTGTCTTTGAGGTCTGAATTGAGCACCATCCTTGCCAGCTCCTTCCAAGTCTGCACATGTCATGCAATAAAAGTTAAAGAGCTTTCCTACCAATTCATGATATTGTATTTTAAACCAGTGCACAATCCCGCACAACCATGTTAACTGCATTGTGTGATGATGCGTGAAGACCAACAAAGGCAATTTATGAAATAGGAGGGGTAATGTGATAGTTGGCATTCATTTATGGCTTATCTGCTGCTATACTTTTAAATGATTTGACGTTTAAGACATGAATTGGGGGAATATGAATTGTATAACTTGACACATATTTTGTGGGGCCTTACACACTGATAAAAATAATTTGTACACTGCCTTCATATATGTACATATATATGTACTTATATATATATATATATATATATATATATATATATATATATATATATATATATATATATGGATTTGTACCTGTTCTCAGCATCCTTGAATATACATTCACTAAATAACAAACCTAACTTCCTCTGCCTTACCATCATTTCTTCTCCTCTATACCAAAACATTTACAACTTGAACTAGTCTACTTCATCATTTTTACCTAACACTATCTCCTTTCCTTCTGCTGCAGTATTCTTCATAACAGTTTTATAGATAATTGTAACTGCATATATATGATAACTGTTCTACAAGTTTTATTATGGATGATTATAATGTTAACTGTGTTTGTAACGGTTATATGTTTTGTAACTATGTTTTGGAACTTTTTTCCCTGGGCCTCTGCTGAAAACCAGCTTTTGCTCAGTCAGACAATCCCAGTTAACAAATGTAAAATAAATAAAAATAAATAAATAAATAAATAAATATAGACACATTAAAGAGTGAGTGGTGCAACACTTCAGTTAACCATGTATGTGTGCGATCTGACAAAGTCCTGGTGTATGCATTCTCATGTGTGATACAGGAATAATGTGTGACAATATACTGTAAATGCCTATACTTGTATTACTTTCAGGAACAATTTCTGAGTTTTGTGTCAGAACACACAATGCATTTTGTTTTTTCAGCTTTACTTTTGTTATGTGAGTTGTGCGGATGACTATCAGTAATATATGAAGCCCCTCCCAGGTTAGAAAAAAAAAGTTTAATTGCAGAAACCTAATTGTCAGCCTACCCCCAGTCACAGATGTAATTCATATGATATCAACTGCTATACAGCGTTATTGTTATGTATAATTATCTTTATAGTGTTATTTTTTATATAAAATTAAGTGGAACAGCATTAATAAATTTTGGAGTCTGCTGGATTAAAACCCTAACTTATCTGTATTGTGGCCATGAACTTACAGCTATTGCCACAGAGAAAGCAAGATAACAGGTCTTTTTATTACACTCATTACTGACCAGAGTGCTGACTGCTGCTCAATGCCCCTTACCATATTTGCGAGCAGGAAAGTGGCACAACAAACAATGTATCCTTTTTGCAAGTTACAATGTATCTTTTTATCTGCAGGTGTTGTGTATGAGTGCTGACTGCCACGTAAGACTGCTTAGCGTACTTTCGCAAAGGAAGGCAAAAAAGTAACTATGTATCTTTTTGCAAGTAGCAATATATCTTTTTTGTCTGCAGCCATAAGTCATGTTTGTACACAGATGAGCAATGTGCAAGTGAGACAGGCAAAGGTGAAACACATTTTCTTTGTAAAAAATTCTTAATATAATTTATGCTTAAAGTAATAAGGGGGGGCTTGAACCATGGTCTAATTAACATATTTCTTGCGTGCCTCAACATTGTTACAAGATGTGCTACACTCATAGATGGTTCACAGTTCTAATTTATGCTGTCCATATCATCCAAGCTGATACTACATTTTAAATACTGATGCATTTCACCATGTGTGTGCTAAGCCACTTGCTGCCCAAATATTAATATTTAAAAAAAAACATTTTAACACGTTAAATAGTTTTACACAGCTCTGGATATGAACTACCATATTAATGAAACTATAAAACACAGTTGGAGTGTGTTATCTCTCCTTGCCACAGACACAGCTTTGCAGTCGGAAAGTAAATCATGTCCATACAAGCAATTCCCATTTCCTCTACAATATTAACAGGACAAACACTTGTTCATTCTCAGTTGGCTGCACGTGTGGCTTACATATTCAGTGCAATGACTGATCCGGCAACTATTTATGAATATCTTTGCACAAATGCAGCTCTGTCTTCTCTTTCTATTGTGTTCATGCTTCCCTTATCTTTTCCGCAATGTCAGACATGTATTATAGTGCATTGGGTATCATTCTCCTTAAACTGTATGATAAAAAATACATGACAGTGAAAAACATTTATCAGCAGAGGTAAGAAAGTTTGTCTACTATTGAACATAAATGATAAATGTGTGCTGTTTAGTTCCATTTAAAAGCTTACTAACGTTACTTCTATGCTTTGTAAGTGCATCCTGAGTGGCACACCCACTTCAGGGAAGGTGGTCTGAATTACTGTTCTGTCTTCCTTCTCTCTTCCACTAATCATTCACAGTTGCATTCCATTAGCAACTAACAATGTTGTCAGGTTACACTATATTTACCTCTGCTACATGAAGTCAAAATTTGGTATTCAGCAATTCTAACGAGTTCACACATCATTTGCATCTTCTCCATGCTGAGAGGCCTGAATCTACATTACAAGAAGGTAACCGTGTAGCTAGGGAACTTGAAGGTAAGGAGACTTGTATATCTGGACAAAACAGAAGATTACTGTTCCTTTTGATTTATCTGCAGAGAAGGCTTCTAATTTTGCTAAGGCATGCTTTTATTTTTCAAGTACATTATAGGTTTTGTAACACATTACAAAACGATATATATGTCCAATAAAAAATGGAACTTTTATCTGTATGCACTTCTTACAATTCACTGTTGACACATTTTGACAGGCATTTACATTTCTCAGATCGGCACGTTATTAACTTTCATCAAAACTGTTACTGTTAAAATTGTTATTTTACAAAGTTCTATGTTATTGCAAAGAAATGTAATGCATATGTCACTGCCACAGTTGTTAAGCTTTTGAGATAGCACAGAGACACCTCCAGGGGAGTGGTGGGCACAGAGAGAGGTGACTGGCAGCCATAAATTGAGTTTACTCTTGCAAATGTGTACATATCCAGATAATTGTGTAAAAAGCATATATGCCAGTTGAATTATGTGATATTCTTTGGTTTGTACAAACTTTCATTTGTTTGTTGTTTTCGGGGTGGGGGAGCTATCTACCATTTGTGTGTTGTCACAACAAAAATACTTTGCTCTTAAAATATGTAGTCATCCTGTTATTTCAGTGGGCAACACAATACATTATTAAAGCGATTTTCCTTGGTTTGGACCAATCATTCATTTGTGTGAGTGTGATTTGGTACAACCACAAAACCTTCAGTTTTAATAACTAAAATGTGTGCTTCCAGTTCTTAATGTTGACAAATGTGTATGTAAGCAAGAATTTTGTTAAGTGATATGTATGTGTTGTATCATTCTCTGCTTTGTGCCACACATGATTGTGACACCCAAGCATACAAATCCTCATAAACCCTCTTTCAGTGACTCAAAAATGATGTGATAGTCCAGGCATTCAGGTGCCATGGCACCTTTCTGCTTGAGATAGGAAGTGGGGGATATGAATACCAGAATGAATATTTGGAACTAGATAGTGAACAATGTCAATGCAGTAGGGGACCACACCAAGACTTATGATCAGGTGCATCATAGTGCCACTTAGATGAATTCATCAGCTCAGAGGAGAGAAGCTGCAGTTTCCCATGAACAGTTGGCTATGGGGGCTGCAAAACAGCCTCCACTGACACCAAATGAAGAGATCTTTTCAACTGTAAGAGATCCAGACAGCTCATTAGAAACTGCACACCAACATGTGCTTGATGTCAGTCCTGATGTGTCTGGGAGAACAACTTTGTTCCAGGAACAGCTTCCAGGTAAGCTTACATATGGCAAGTTTTACACTTGCTTGTATAGTAAATTATATAATTTGACTAATACTTCCAGGGGGATTTTTTTTATTGTACCTATTGATAACTTAATAGATGTATATTACACAGCTGTTCATTACACATGGCCTGTGGGTGGACATGTCAGCCAAGTTTCCGTTAAAACTAATCTTGCCAGACATATAGGCAATTGTGTATTCACTGTCCCCTATGTTATTACCATTGTGATGTTTAATTTTCATCTTTCCTTTGCTTCACTTCTTCCAGGACCATCCTCCCTATAAAGTATAGAGTAATCTGCACATGGTAAGCAAAACATGTTTTTTTTTAATTATTATTGATAACCATTTATCAGATATATGCATTTATCTGTATGTGTGAGGTGGGTTTAGTGAGTGTCTGCATTGCTGTACCATCTGTGATAGTGGAACCAGTGTTTGTTATCATATACATTGTTTAAATATTTAGTGTAGTATTGGTTTAATTCCTGTGTCTGTTGCTTATTATACAAAGGACTGCAGCAAATCAATGAGTAACAACACGATTGTAGAGAAAAAAAACCCTTTATGAAAAAAAGCAAACAGCAAAGCTTTCGGGTATAACCCTTTCTCAATGCTAATATACAATTCTAAAAAACAGATGAGTTTATGTACACATCATAGTGTCACATGACATGCAGCCCAAAATCATGTGACAGACATAAAACTACAAAAATAATTAAAATATGTAAAACATATAAAACATATAAAACTTGTTGCAAAGCATAATACAAAATACTCAAATTAACAATGTAGTTTAGTTTGTTGTAATTTAATAAGAACAGGTTTCAATGTGACCGTGGAATTTAATTCTGGTAGATGGTCAGCAGCTAATCTAAGAATCCATTCATATTCCCTGGTCTCAAGTAAATTATTAATATCCCCACCCCTTATGCTTATATATATATTATCTATTACTGTAAACTTAAACCTATGGTTAGAACCACATGTACTTATGTGTTTGTATAAAGCATTCTTGTCATTAGTTCTTCTAATCTCTGACTTATGCTCAATAATACGTTCTTTCAACTTCCTTGATGTTTTTCCCACATAAAATGTGGGACATAATGAACAGGTTGCTAAATATACGACATTACTGGTAATACATGTTGCTGTCAGATCAAATTTATAAATTTTACTAGTTACCGGATGCTTGAACATATTACTATCAGTATTCAAGATATCAGGGTAGCAAGAGCAATTCATACAACAAAAAGTGCCTAATCTAGAACTAATAGGTAAATTAGAATTCCTAATAAAATCCTTAAAACATAACTTACTTCTTAATGTCCTCATGTTCTTGTATGAGAAATAGGGGTTATCATCTAAAACAGCTCTGACATCATCTGATGCCATTAAAATAATCCAGTTCCTTCCTATAACTTTTTTAACTAAGTGTGTCCTGGTATTATATGAAGTAATATATCTTATTTTTAAATCTTTTTGCTTAACATTATTCAACATGGAATTAGGTTCAGCATCCAACAAAAAAGTTGGTTTAAATTTTGTCTTTCTGTCAGCAATGGCCTGATTTTTTAGTTCTAACAAGAAATTAAAATCATACCCACTATTCAAAAAGTCTTCTATCATGTCATCAAGCTGTTTACTGAAACACATATCATCTGTGTTTAACCTGCTTACCCTGATAAACTGTGATGTTACAATACCTTTGAAGACATGTGGAGCATGCATGGTGGTACTATGAATGTACCTGCCAGCATAAACCTCCTTTTTGTGAACACTAGTGTGAAGGAACCCTTCCACCAATTCCACTCTAATGTCAAGGAATGCTATTGCATGATCTGAACAATCCATTATGAATTTTAAAAAGTGTGTAGTTGTGTTTAAATATTGTACAGAATCAGCCAACTGGGACAAAGAACCTTTCCAAATCATAAAACAATCATCCACAAAACGTTGATAAAAGCATACATGCTTATTCAAAGAATTAATATTATTGCAAATATGTGTTTTCTCCCATTGATGCAATACCAAGTTGGCATAAGTATTAGCAACTGATGTGCCCATGGCCACACCAGTTAATTGCAGTTATATTTGCTCATCAAATACAAAAACATTATTAGTCAGCACTATGTCCAACAAAGAACAAATGTTTTCTATATGGGTTGTTGGTACAGTAGTCTGTGAAATCAGAAAATCTCTAATTGAATCAATACCATACTCATTGGGTATGACTGTGAAGAAGGATGAAATATCTAAAGTTACAAATAAAAAGTCACCCTGATTACAGAAAGTGTCATTTAAACTATTATACCAATGTCGCAACTTAGATATAAAATCTGTAGTATCTCTCAGAACATTGCTGCATTCTGCAAGTAATGGTTGTAACTGTGTCTGGAGATAGATTGAAATAGGCTCAGTGAGCCAACCACGTCCAGACACTATAGGCCTCATAGGTGGGTTAAAAATTGACTTATGGATTTTTGGAAGGCCATAGAGCTGAGGAATTATCGGACAAGTAACACTAAAGAAATGAAATAAATCTAAAGTAATGTCACCATTAACTTGCAAATCATATATCAACATATTTACCATGCTTATGCATTTCTTAACATCTGAAACTGTAATACATTTAAATGCATTGCCATCTTCAAGTAAAGAAATCATAGACTGTAGATATTTTACACGATCCATTAGCACTACAACACCCCCTTTATCAGCTTGTTTAATGATAATATCGTCCCTTGCTTGTAATGTTTTCAGAGCTATGTATTCATCATAAGTCAAATTATAAGGCTTCGTTTTCAAATCTCTAGAATATATATCCCTCAACTCGCTTTCACATAGGTCATGGAAAGCTGTTAGTACATGTATGCTGGCAGGAATAAAAGTGCTACGTCTTTTGCAACAAGTTTGAGAAAAACTAGAATTACCAAACAAAACTTTAAGATTAATATTTCTAACAAATTGTTTAAGGTCTGTCAAGGCAGTGGTGAGATTATCGCTAGCCATTGGAATAAAGCTAAGACCCTTTTGCAACAAAGAGTAATGTGAATCTTCTAAATTAAAAGCAGATAAGTTCAAAGTACCTTTAATTATTTCCGGCTTATTTTCCATTGCCCTAAAGGGCTATCGCTTTTCCTTTTAATTGAAGCCGTAGTTTGCCTTGTTATTGAACTACTTCTTGACCCAGAACACTCTAAAACCTTCTCCGGCTGGTCTAATTGGAAGCGCTTGTGTGACAGATTCAAAGTTGACTGGTAGGTTTTCTTTACGCCATTCAGGGATGTATCATTAATACCATTCTGCTTGTCTATATCGCCATTGTGTGAGCAAGCACTCACACCAGCCACATCTGATGTCGTCACAGTAGGCGTGTTCTCATTCACCTGCTTCAACGAATCAGCAGGTATCAATCCCTGTGATGACGGGCGAGCCGGCAAAGAATCGGTGAAGTCATCCAGTGTGTCTAAAAGAACTTTACTTGTGCGTATTGCTTTGTTATAATATTTATTTGAATCATGTTTCAGCCAGGAGAAGATATGACCTCTTTGGAAATCGTTAATGTCACGTATAAGTTTGCACTTTTTAGTAGCTTCAAGCCTGTCATCAAGGGTTTGTATTCTATCAAGCATTTGTTGGTAAACACTCAATATTTTGTTAAAACAAGGCATAGACATAATATTGTTCTCTATGGACATAATTTCTTCCTTCAATTCACACTCATTAACGGAAAAGAAGTCATTCATGAGGGCCATATAGTCGAGGCTCAATTTGATATTTAACTGCTGCCAACGTTTAAGTAAATCCGGGTATACATTTCCATAGGAGGGCAATTTTAGAATTCTCAAACTTCTTGGAACAATACCCCTTTCTAAATAAGCTGAAAAACTGAAACGTTGCCACTGCAGGCGCTTAAAAGCACCAACCTTTCTCTCAAGCAATTGTAACTTCATATTAAAGTCCTCAGTACTGTCAATATTTAAAGAACCATCACTCCCAGTGTCAGAAGATGTAGTAGAAACAAACTGCAATAACGGATTAGTCTCATTTACTAAGAGAGACTTAACTGAACCTGCAGTTTTCAAAGCTTCCATATTATTGAGTGGATAAAAGGGCTGCGCAAATTCTTCAGGTATTCTCCAACAGCAGTAAAATACCAACACAAAATACAAAGGACTGCAGCAAATCAATGAGTAACGACACGATTGTAGAGAAAAACCACATTTATGGAAAAAAGCAAACAGCAAAGCTTTCGGGTATAACCCTTTCTCAATGCTAATACACAATTCTAAAAACCAGATGAGTTTATATACACATCATAGTGTCACATGACATGCAGCCCAAAATCATGTGACAGACATAAAACTACAAAAATAATTAAAATATGTAAAACATATAAAACATATAAAACTTGTTGCAAAGCATAATACAAAATACTCAAATTAACAATGTAGTTTAGTTTGTTGTAATTTAATGAGAACAGGTTTCAATGTGACTGTGGAATTTAATCCTGGTAGATGGTCAGCAGCTAATCTAAGAATTCATTCATATTCCCTGGTCTCAAGTAAATTATTAATATCCCCACCCCTTATGCTTATACTGATAGTAATATGTTCAAACATCCGGTAACTAGTAAAATTTATAAATTTGATCTGACAGCAACATGTATTACCAGTAATGTCATATATTTAGCAACCTGTTCGTTATGTCCCACATTTTATGTGGGAAAAACATCAAGGAAGTTGAAAGAACATATTATTGAGCATAAGTCAGAGATTAGAAGAACTAATGACAAGAATGCTTTATACAAACACATAAGTACATGTGGTTCTAACCATAGGTTTAAGTTTAGAGTAATAGATAATATATATATAAGCCTAAGGGGTGGGGATATTAATAATTTACTTGAGACCAGGGAATATGAATGGATTCTTAGATTAGATGCTGACCATCTACCAGGATTAAATTCCATGGTCACATTGAAATCTGTTCTTATTAAATTACAACAAACTAAACTACATTGTTAATTTGAGTATTTTGTATTATGCTTTACAACAAGTTTTATATGTTTTATATGTTTTACATATTTTAATTATTTTTGTAGTTTTATGTCTGTCACATGATTTTGGGCTGCATGTCATGTGACACTATGATGTGTATATAAACTCATCTGGTTTTTAGAATTATGTTTTAGCATTGAGAAAGGGTTATACCCGAAAGCTTTGCTGTTTGCTTTTTTTCATAAAGGTGGTTTTTCTCTACAATTGTGTCGTTACTCTGTTGCTTATTATCACAGGTGATCCTGACAGTGGAAGTGTAGGACACTTACAACCTGATGTCAGAGTATCAGTAGTCTCTGTTGATGATAGTGGCCAAACAGAGGTATAGTCAAAGGGTGCAGAGATTGAATCGGACACTGAGGTAAACATTCAGCCTTCCCCTGATTTCCATCAAACACAGCCAGCATGCCTACCTAGAAACCAGTTGGCACAATGGTTAACGTCTTTGCCTCCCATGCACAAAGTGTAAGGTCTGATCCTGACGTTTGACCAATGCCTTTTTGGAAGTTGCATGCTCTCCATGTGTCTCTGTGGTGTTCCTCCCACCTCTGAAAAACATGCTGAGTTATTCCATCTCAAAACTCACCAAAGAATAGAGTTGTAGACAGCAGCACAGACTCTGCATGGTACCTTATATGGGGAAGAGTTGTACAGACCAACTGCTTTGGGTATCTACTGTGGTGCACAGTATCCTCAAGATAGGAGAACATGGATGACAGACTGTGCGCCATGGCAGGGACTCATGTTAATGGTGAGGGGTTGTATGTGCCCCTATTGGCTAGTGTGCGCCTACCATAAAGCCCAGAAGCCCTGGGTCAATAAGCTACTGGCCAGCCAGTGTCTAGTTTTCCAGCCTGGGTTACCTGTGATAGCTCTGTTGAATGAAAGCTGGACATAAAACCAGTCAACCTGCCAAACATGAACTGACAATTGCTACACTTAATGTAGGTTCACTGACAAGATGCAGTTTGGAAATGGATGACATGATGATACAGAGGAGGCTGGACATTCTTTGTATCAAGAGATAAGATGGAAGGGCAGTGCAACAAAGTCACTTGCCTTAGGATCCAAAGTCTACTATTAAGGAGGAACACAGGATAGAAATGGTGTGGAATTGTGGTGAGAGAGAGGCTTCAAAAAGAAGTGAGGAATATCATCAGAATTAATGACAGGCTCATGGCAATCAGACTCCATTGTAATGATAGGGCAATATTCATAATCTCAGCCTATTCCCCACAGCTGGGTTGAGATAGTGAGGAAAAGAGTGCTAACCTACAAACATTGTATAAATATAACTCAATGTTATTTTATGTATCATTTTATGTTAAGTACTTTTATCTCAGTTGTATCTTTAATTGTACATATCTGTTGCTATCAAGCTATGTAAACCTATAGTATATGTCTAGTTGTTTATTTTTTACCTAATTGCCTCATTTAGGAGACGGTTTGTAATCTCTTTTTCTGTTAAGTATTCTTTAAAATATTTGTTTTATTTTTTTGGATTTCTCTGTGTGGAGCTTTTCTCCCCAGGCCTCTATTTAAAAAGTCTAGTAGGACTATCCTGGTAATCAAATGTAAAATAAAATAAATAATAAATAAATTGCAGGACCTACTAGATAAAGCAGGACAACATGAATTGGATTGGTGTTGATAATGGGTGACTTGAATGTACATATCAGGACAGACAGAACAGGATATGAGGACTGCCTGGGTCCACATGGGTGGGGCAACAGAAATAAAGAAGGAAATCCATTCTAGACTTCTGTCTGGGAAATGGCTTGATAGTAGCCAACACATGGTTCAGAAAGAGAGACAATCACAAAATCACATACAAGAGTAGCCAACATGCAACTCAGGTAGACTTTCTCCAGGTAAGGAAAAGGCACTGGGGTAGAATCCATGATTGCAAAGTCATCCCCAATGAAACAGTCGGCACATAGCATAAACTACTGGTTGTCACAATCAGCTGCAAGCTGTGGTCAGAGAAGGCTCTAAGGTCAACAGAAACCAGGCTAAAGACCTGGAAGTTGACTGGAGAGAAAGCACAACAGTTCAAGGAATTACTCAGGGCTCTAGCACCCCAAGAAGAGGAAGAAATAGGTGGAGATGAAGAAGAATGAGAGCATCTGAAAACAGCATGTGTTAGGATTACAGTACAGATATGTGGCCGAGCCAGGTATGGAAATAAGGGACATAAGGCAAGCTGGTGGTGGAATGCAGAAGTCCAAGATGTGATCAAAAGAAAGGAGTGCATGAAAAAACGGGAGATAAAAAAGACTGACCAGGCTAGAAAGGAATACTGGTTGGGTCACAAAAAAGCTAAGAAAGGAGTTGTAATAGCAAAGAATATGGCATCAGAGGAACTCTAACAACTTTTGGAAAGTGACTCAGTAGGTGGTACAAAGAAACTAGATCAGATTGCAAGGCAAAGACAGAAAGATAAAGAAGATAGTCAGACACCCTTCATAAGGGATGCCAGCAACAACCTGATCACCAGCCTACATAACATCAAAGGCAGATGGAAGAAGTATTTCTAGCAGTTCTGAATGAGGAAAACCCCACAGAAGCTGTACTGCCCCCAAAATAGCCTATGATGAGAGAAGAAGAGGAGCCCACCCTAGAAGAAGTAAGAATGGCACTAAGGAAAATAAAGTCAGGGAAAGCAGCAGGATCAGATGAGGTCACAGCAGATATGATGAAGATCTTGGGTGAGATAGGGGAGAAATGGCTCCTGATGATAGCAATGTGGAGAGAAAGGCTTATCCCAGAGGACTAGAGAATAAGCATACTCATGCCAGTGTACAAGAACAAAAGGGGACATCCACAACTTTGGGCAGTACAGGAGCATCAAACTCCTTTCACATTGCATGAGAGTTCTGGAGAGGGTGACTGATAAATGGATACACGGGATAGTACAATGTAAGATGGGAGATGAGCAGTTTGGATTCAGATCAGAATGCAGCACAACTGACCCCATGTTTGCAGTTAGACAGACAATTGAGAAGAAGCTAAAGATAAAGAAAGAGTCCAACTGGGCATTCCTAGACTTGGAGAAAGCATATGACAAGGTCCCAAGAAAGCTGATCTGGGCAGTACTGTGTTTGTTCAATGTCCCAGAAACATTAGTAGAATTAGTGTGGGCTATGTGCAAGGACCCAATGACTCAAGTATGAACAGTGTTCAGCCTCACAGAGGGGTTCACAGTGGAAGTGGGTGTACATCAGGGTTCAACTCTGAGCCCACTGCTGTTCATACTGGTGATGGACTACATTAACAAACAGGTTGAAGAGGATAGATCAACAAAGTTACTGTATGCAGATGATGTGGCATTACAAGCAGACTCTGAGCTAGAACTTCAGCAAAGGATAAGGGAGTGAAATGCAAACTGAAGGCACATGGGATGAAGCTAAGCAGAGATAAGACAGCGGTAATGGCAACAAATTGGGGAAATCAGAAGAATGTGAGAATTAAGATAGAAGGGAAGATAGTGGAACAGGTAAATAGCTTCAAGTATCTGGGAGCGGTAGTTGAGGAGAAGGGAAGTCTGAATGAAGAGGTCAAAGCTAGAATCAGAGGGGCTACAGCCAACTGGCATAGAGTGTCAGGTGTAGTCAATGACAGAAGAATGCCAAAGAAGCTGAAAAGCAAGGTGTACAAGACAGTGATGTGACTAGTACTACCATATGGTACAGAAACATGTTCAGTAAAGACAGAGCAGATGAAGAAGCTAGAGATGATGGAAATGAAGTGCCTGAGAAGGGTGGTAGGATGCACACTGTGGGACAGATGAAGAAATGATGACATAAGGGCAGAAGCCAAAGTAACTCCAATTGCAGAAAAGATCAAAGAGAACAGATTATGGTGGTTTGGGCACCTGCAGAAAAGCAGAAGACAATCTGGTGAAGAAGATTGGGACAGACAGGAAGAAGGTAAGAAGAAACAAGGATGTCCATCAAAGAGGTGGATGGATTGTGTGAAGAAGGCAAGAAGTGTGACACTGAATCGAGAGAGATGGTGGCAATTAACTCAATACCCCTACCCCATGTAGAAAATGTGAAAAAGGAGGTTGATGATGATGATGATGAGGATGATGATGATGACATTCCATATGCCTATGCATACCTATTCCACTGAGCCCTCAGATATTGGACAGGTGGAGGGTGAGACACTTGATCAGGGCAGTGTGGTTACTGTGTTTTCAATACTGGTTGACTCTAGCCATAGCCAAAGTGTGACCGAGGTGTCATGCAAGACAATTGTTAGGGGTGCTCGGAGGAAGCCTGCTGTCCACCACCTACCTGATCCTGGTGTGCCATTATGTGCCACTCAATGTATGTTTAGAATCATCACAGAGGCAAAGGCACTTTCCACTACAGCCTCCAAGAACATGCTTAGTTTTGTAGACACAGCACAGACTGACATACATAACTGCCTCTGTCATGAGGTCAATTCAATGGATTGAATGAATGACACAATGGAACGGGCAGTGTATGTGATGGAGCATCTACTGGGAGGGATACCACATCAAGTGGACATAGGTCAGCATCATCATCTGCTGTTCGCCAATGTGACCATGCCTAATCACACTCCCATAGTGGCAGTACTTATCCACTGCTCTCTCAGTGGTTGAGGCATCCACATCCAGACATGGTAGGCAACACAGTTGTGGTCCAGGGTCATCCAGCAGACATCAGTCATGTTCGGGTAGCACCAGCATATCAGACCATGGGCATGGACATGCCAATGCAACTCCTGACAGAGCCAGTTCTCACAGTTAGAAGTGACAGCAATGAACTGTTAACTCTACAATTCATGGCTCATACTTGTGCAACATGCCAGCATGTTGATCTAGCTAAGACCCTGGCTGTGTTTTTGCAGACACTCACACACACATTTTACCTTGAGTGACCATTCAAACACACACACATAACAGTTGCATAGGTCATTTATGAGACTTACAGCTCATTCTGTCCTAGTGGCTATTTGATAATTTATATAAATTTCTGCCTGCCTGTCTTTCTCACTCACATGCACTCACCACAGCTGTCAGCATTGGCCTCCTGCCCCCCCCAAACAACACTCTGTGTAAATGAAGATAACTGTGCCATCTCCTTATTTCTGTCTTTTGGATTCTGTCTTTTGTCTGATGCACAGGGTTCATAGCTGGCTGAATGCTTAGGATTTATGTGTTTGTTATGCTCTTTTGAAAACTGTATTGCTTTCTTACAGGTTTTTGTATTGTGTGTGTCTTTGATGCATAAGGCCTATTAGTTGATAAAGAGCAGACATCTATTGATATAAGTCAATGTGGTCACATATTGATGTCATTGCTGTAAAACTCACCCACCTTCTACTTAGGCACGTTAGCAAGCAACAGTATGCAAAGATCTCCCATTCATTTGTGTCCTTACTCATTTATATTTATATTTCTGTTCTAGGTTCAACACTTACCATGATAGTCCAGCAGTTACAAGTGTTTTAATTTGGGATTGACTCTGTGTGATGCTAGCAGTACACAGGCATTACATGGGTAAGTAAAGCTTGTGAGCATTGCCTTCCATCAATTTTACTGTATGTATGTATATAGAATGAAAGTTGTACCCCTTAGGTAGTCAGTATGTGTGCTATCTGTTGCCTATTGGACAGGGCAAGGGCATATTGTGCACGCCTATATCTACCTACGCTCATAGCAGCTAGTGGTTCCCCCCATAAGTCTTCACCTGCATATGGCTGTGGTGACCTTGACAGTGGTGGTGGAATGTGTGCCCCTTCCCCTTGGTGTTCCTGTTGAAGTTGTTTTCTCAGAATAAGATTGTGAAGGATAGCACAGATAGTGAAAATGTTAGCACAAGTACTGGGATTTATATGCAAGGCTCCCCAATATAACTAGGCACCAGAACCATGACTTCAGCAGCCCAAACACACACTGTATGATATTTCATATTTAAGCATGTGCCTCATTATAGTATACTTCTGTGAGTGTGTGTGTGTGCATTTCTGATGGGCTTCATCAGTCATGGTTCGAGTGCATACCTTGCATCACCCAATAAATATCCTTGTGGGATATTCCCCTAGAAAACCTCTGGTAGAGATGAGAATTGTGCCGTATATGGGAGTTGTGGTATCTGCCAGGTTTGCCAACACATACATTCAGGATGATTCCATTAGCATTACACATGAACTGGCACTTAATGGAGTGGAAGCCCTTTCTATTTATGCATACCCTTCCCTGTTCCCTGGGAGGTGCTTTGATCTCAATGTTAGTGCAGTCTATGGCTCCTGGGACTTCTGAAAAGTGGGCTACAGAGTAGAAATCCTGCATAGTTGTAGCTCTATCCTAGGGGTTATGGGGGAAATGTATGCAGTCACTGTCATGCTGTAACATAGCATTCAGGAAATTATGTAGGATCCCGGATGCTAATGCCTATGAAACCCCAGCATGTCCCATGTTGGTCTCCGGAAGGTTCCTGTAATTAATAGTGTAAGTGCTATACATACTTTAGTCTCCACAGGTATTGGTTCCCCTTGCTTTGCCCTTGCACTCAGTTGTGGATGACAGAGGTTGCAGAGTTCCTGTAGTTTGTCTCTATCCACCCTGTAGCATTGACTATTTCAGCCTCATGCAGACCATGAAAAGTTAAACGGGGTCTAAACACCCTTCTGCTTCTTGGCCAAGATCTATTAGCACCAGCAGTAGCATAGACATGTGCCTGTTGCACATGCACATGCAGAAAAGCAGCACCAGCCCCTAACATTCTTTCTATGTAAATGAATGTGTGTGCTGGAAGCCCTGGCTCCTACATCTGGCATGCCTCATAGCTGTACAAGATGTTTGCCAAGGGGGACATCCCATATGGTGATCTAGTTGGGGATGATGGCTACGCACTGGAACCATGGATGATGACATCCATCAGAAATGCACACACATGTACTGAAGAATGCCATAATGAGGCATACACACAAACTAGGAACATCATAGAGCATAGGGCTTGTGTTTGGGCTGCTCAACTCAAGGCTCCGCTGCCTCGATATATCTGGTGAAGCCCTGCAGTACTCTCCAGCCACGTGTACACATGCTCACAGTATGTGCCATGCTACACATTATGATCCTGTAAAAACAGCTGTGGCAGGAACAACACAGCCCCCCACCAGTGCCAAGGTTCCCACAGCCACAGGGGCAATCAGAGAAGGAACCCCCTGAACCTGATCCTGTAGGCAGATGTAGGCATGTCCAGTATGTCTTGGCCTTTGCAAAACAGCCATGTGTAGCACATGCATTGACAACCTAGGGTCCTAGGGCTTGACACCTCACTCTGGCTCACATACATAGTAAACAGGATGCCAGCCACACCACGCAACCTGTACCCTACCATGTATTGGCTGTGTATTGCATGCATCAGACAGAGACAGATCTGAAGCACTGTTATCTGAACTGCTGCAGCCACAAGGTAAGCCACTCGTCTGTACAACAAATGAATGGGGTAGTAGACTGTGGTTACATATGTATGGACCTGATGCATGTATGCAAGGGAATAGAGTGGGCTACTGGGATAGCTGCAGATAACTGGCAACTGACAGCTGTGTGGGACAACAGGAACTCTCTGTCCAGTACTGGCTGGCCCATAATATGCAGTATGCCCAAGCCAGTAAAACCCACTGTACTATGCCAGGGAATAAAAACAAGGGGGTCACAGGACAGATGCTTGACTGTCAATGCTAGAGTCCCCTACCCCTAACACACCCCTGTTCCCCTATAACTGTAGTAACAGTATGTTTGCAAGGTAATAGCAGCAGACCACACAATCCCTGGGGCTGTCCCAATCAACCTGGTGACATGTACCATTTCCCCAATATGCAGGGATCAATGAGTTATGTATGTCTGTGCTTGATAGTGTCTGAACATAAACTGCACTGTCTGGTAGTTGATGTTGCTTAGTGGGCTAGGTACAGTACCATGGTTGATGGGGTACATTGTTCGAGACTAGCTCTGAGTAACCTAGCTTCTCCTACTGATTTGCATGTGAGCTACAGCTATGGTAGGAGTTCTACAGACTGTCCATATGTCAGTATTTCTTACTGCAATAAAGCTGCATAAAGACAGAGACAATGGAGGGACAGGGGGCCACAGATATGGACAGTACACAGCTCTGAGTAACCTAGATGGTGGCTAGTACAACAGCATGTTGTAACAAGTCAGTGTAGCACCAGGATATAAAGGCTGTCACATAATTGTGTCAGTACTTACAAGTCAGTGGGTACCTTCCATACCTCTGAAATGTACAGAGTTTCACAGAATGTCCAAATTTATGCCTCATATACCTGTTCTGTTTGTCATAACATTCCAGTTTTCTGGCAAACTATTGGCAGATCAATAAAGGTTGCTGTGAGAAAACAATGAGAGACAGTTGAGATGCAGACTTCATGGCCATCAGAAACTGCATGCTAATACAAAACCATTCTACCAACCGTCTACATTTCTAAGAGCAATATTAAAATCTTGTCCCCATGTTTGGGCCTGTGTCCCAACATTATATATGGCCCTGTCCAGATTTTTGACTGTAAGAGTTTGCAAGGTATGGGCAACATGTAGCCTTGTAATAACAATACAATACAAACCTTCTGAGAACCAGAGCAGATGTATGGGGCACAGTTCTAGACAACCTGTTAAACAGGAAAAGTCAGAGGTGTGAAGTCCCTAACCCTGTGTGTGGTGTTACATCTCTTACCTCAGTCACAGCATACCTACAACTACACAGAGCGGCAACTGTGGACAAAGCCAGGAACTGGAGCAGGGCAGGACAAAGGCCCACATTTAAGGGGAAGGAGGAACTACTGTCCAGACAAATGTAGAAAGTGCAGAATAGAACAGTTCATGCAGCAGCATGGGGTGCCTGCAGTGTATGGAGTCAATAACCCAAATGTCTGTCAGTGGTTTCTCACATCAATCTATAATGATCTGCCACTGATGAATCAAGAAATCACAATGCTATATAAAATGTAACAGAAATATTATGCAAAACTCTGTTCAGTCGAATATACTCTGTAAACACCCTAGATATAGTTCAGATATTATGGAGAGTACATAGCCAGAAAATCCCTCAGGCATTATATCAGGGAGGTGCTGGACTGTTTAATCAGGTTCAGCAGACAATTGGCTGTAGCACACAAAATCCTGGTCTGGAGTACAGGTAGGTATGGCCTGGAGTCCCATTGTAAGTATTGATGGTCATACTGAGCATGCTCCTATACTTAGCTAATTTCAGCCCATGTGTGAACCCCATCTGACTATAGAACTGTGATGCCCATATATCTCTGTGCATATAGACAGCTATGTATACCTTAACTGTCTCTCCCTGTCTCCATCAGACATGACTACCCTTATCTATGCATATGTGGCACATATAAGATATATCTGGATCTCTTGAGTTTAATAGGGCTACATATATATATATATATATATATATATATATATATATATATATATATATAGAGGTAACATATATATATATATATATATATATATATATATATATATATATATATACCATATATAGAGAGGCAGACAGAGGGGAAGAGAGACAGATCGAGACAAACAGAAAGGCATAGAGTGCTGCAGCCACTTGTGCACCAACTGTAACAAGTGGCATGTCCAAATAGTATGGTGAGCTCTAGTATGTAACACTAGGTAGGTAGGGGTTCTCATCTCACATCAACAACTTTGTGTGTGTGTTTGTGTGCATATTCCAGATACAGCAGAATACACATGCCCAACAGGCCTATGTCTGTGCAATGGTCACTCATTTTATGGCCCTGTGACTAGTGTCATCCACAACAGTGGCCTCCCTGTCAGCAGCTACTGATGTCATCCACCCCAACAGCAGTAGCAGACACTATCCAAATACATAAGCTCCATGGCATATGTGATAACTAGTGTATACAGCTAGATAGGTAGTGGTTCTAATCCCAGCAAGGGCAACTTAGTGAGTGTGTGTAAGTATATCCCCTTGCTGCTGTATGCATTCCTTGCCCATGTGTGCACAATGCCAATACATTTTAAAGCCTGTGCTACCTGTGAACCCCCTCCCAATGGTCTACTTTACAGGGCATCCTGATATCATCCACCTTAGATGCACAGTTACACACTCTCCAGACACATAAGCTCTGTGGCACATGTGATAAATGCATAGCACTATAGTGTATACAGACTAGATAGGTAGTGGTTCTAATCTCAGCAATAGCAACTCAGTGCGTGTGTGTAAGCATGTCCCCCTGAAGCTGTATGTATGTCTTCCCTATGTGTGTGCAATGCCAGTACATTTTAAGGCCTGTTCCACCCTGGTAATTCCCCCATGGGAATATGTTACAGGGCCTGCTGGTGTCTTTCATCTTAGATGCACAGTTAGACAGGCTCCAGGCACATAAGCTCCATGGCGCATGCGATAAGAACATAGCAGTATAGTACATACAGCTAGATAGGTAGTGGTTCTAATCTTACAGCTGTCTGAGTGTGTGTGTGTGTGTGTGTGTGTGTGTGTGTGTGTGTGTGTGTGTGTGTGTGTGTGTGTGTGTGTGTGTGTGTGTGTGTGCATGCGTGTGCATGTGTTTGTGTGTGTGTATGTATATGTGTGAAGCATATTCCCTGTAACAGTATGGCTGCCTCATGTGTTTGATGGTTATACCATTTTGGGGGCCTGTTAATCCCCCCATTGGTTTACTTTACAGGGCCTGCTGGTGTCATCCATCATAGATGCATATTTAGACACTCTCCAGGCACATAAGCTCTGTGGTGCATGCAGTATGTACATAGCACTATAGTACCAACAACTTGGTAGGCAGGGGCTCTAATTTAAAAATATGGCAACTCTGTGAGTGTATGTGTATGCATATCCCCTTACAGCAGTGGGACTGTCTTCTGTGTGTGTGTGTGTGTGTGTGTGTGTGTGTGTGTGTGTGTGTGTGTGTGTGTGTGTGTGTGTGTGTGTATGCATAACCCCTTACAGCAGTGGGGCTGACTTCTGTGTGTTTGTGTGTGTGTGATGATTATATCATTGTAAGGGCCTGAGCATACCCGTTAACCCCTCAGTGGCAACCTTTACAGCACCTGCAGATGTCATCCACCTGAATAGTAGTGTCCAACACTACAAAAGCATGTAAGCTCCGTGGTACATGTGATATGTATGTAGCACTGTAGTATGTATGTCTAGACAGGTAGGAGTTATACTCTCAACAAAGGCGTGTGTGTGTGTGTGTGTGTGTGTGTGTGTGTGTGTGTGTGTGTGTGTGTGTGTGTGTGTGTGTCTGTGTGTCTGTGTGTGTCTCCTTGTAGCAATGTGGCCAGGTATGTCCTGTGAAAACAACTAAACCAATACATAGGTCCCAGGAGTGTCCTGTAAAAATAACTAAAACAATTTAATTTATTTATTTTACATTTGTTGACCAGGTGTGTCCAACTGGGCACAAGCCCTTTTTCAGCAGAGGCCCAGGGAGAAAAGCTCCAAGATGTACATAAAAAGCATAATAACAGCAATAAAGACATTCAGCATTAGAATAACCAAGATATATTTAGGAAGCTACAATCATCAATACCGTAATTATCAACTTATACTAAAGTCATACAGAACTGAGTAACAATAAAAGCATGAGAAGTAAGTAGTAGTGGTTTGTTAATCTGCAGTTCTAAGGGCAGCAAAATAGCTTAGTTTTAGGAGTTTACAAGATAGAAGAGAAATAAGTTGTTTGTGCTATATATAGGTTTATCAGTGCTAAGTAGGTTGATTGTGGTTAGGAAGGGTATGAACTGTGACAAGTCCAACGTTTCCTAAAGTAGTCTTTGGTGGCCAGCTTAAATTGTTTTGGGTGTGTAAGGTTCCTTATTTCTAGTGGAAATTTGTTCCATGCAATGGAGGGATGATAGCTATATAAGCTACAGCCTGTCTTAGATTTTGGTTTGTGAACCTTTAATAGATCTTGGATGCACTTTGGAGATGTCTTGCAGGTGAGTAATGGGAAATGAGAGATGATAGAGCTGGGAAGAAAGATGGCTGATATAGAATGGAGTGTATAATTGGGAGCTGGGATTGAAGTTGCTGGTAGGGTAGTTTGAGCCAGTTCAGGTATGTTAGAGAGAGACAGTGGTGAGATTTATAAGTTTGTTGAGCTGCAACTCTGGCTATCTTGTGATAGGTTGATTCTAGTTTGGTAAGAAGAGAGGAGTTCAGATTTGTGAGTATTTGGGAACAGTATGTTAGACAAGGTAGAAGGTAGGCATGAGTTAGAGTAAGCATGGCTACAGCAGTGAGGAATTTGTTATTCCTATATGGGAGTCCTAGCTTTTGATGTTTTTTTCTGATGCAATTGTTAATGTGCAGATCGAATTTTAGTTGATCATCATTGGTGATGCCAAGTGGTTTTGTGCTAGAATCAATTTCTGTTGGAGTATTGTTTAATGATGTTATGGAAAAGGAAGATTTGATGTGGTTAACAGATTTTGAAAGAAAGAGTAACAATTTTCCTTTTTTCTGGTTGAGGATAAGCTGTTTTTTTTTTTGAGTCAAGTCTCAACTGAGTTAAAGGATGTTTGGGTTGCTGATAGTAGTTCAGAGGGGGAGTTATCAATATGGATGACTGTAAAATCATCTGCATATTTGACAAGATAGACTGAGGACAAGAGGAGTAAAGTGAGTTGGTGAAGATACTAAAAAGTAAAGGTCCAAGAATGGATCCTTGGGGGACACCTGTTTTTACATGAAGGGGGAACGATAGTGCAGAGTCCCATTTGACTGATTGCTGCCTATCAGTGAGATAGCTGGAGAACCATGCTATTGTATCAGGAGAGAAGTTGAGGTCTGTGAGTTTGTTAAGCAGTAAATGGTATGAGACAGTGTCAAAAGCCTTTAAAAGGTCAAGGAATAGGCACGATATGGGTTTATGATCGCCTTTGGCTAGAGTAATAGTGTTGTGAAAGGATAACAGAGTTGTGGTGGTACTGTGCTTGGGGCAGAAACCATGCTGAGTAGGGGTGAGCAGTTTTTCTTGTCTGAAATAGTGCATTGCTTGTTTGTGCATGCATGTCTCATGGATTTTTGGGACAGGGGAGAGGATAGCGATAGGTCTGAAGTTAGACATGTCTGTGAAGTTAACTCCTTTGTGAATAGGAAGAGTGTAGAACTGTTTCTAGATAGCTGGAACTTTAGATTCAGAGATGGAGCAATTTATGATAGATACAGGAAATGAAAGGGAGTGTGCTGCAGTTTAGAGAATGTAAGAAGGGACATAGTCTGCTGATACAGAGCATGGTTTGAGTTTGGAGAGTAGAGTTTTGATATAGTTAGTGGGAACATGTTTGAAGGGGAAGGAGTTTTCTGAGATAGCAGTTGAGGGGGGTTCAAGGAGGTTGGAGGTAGTGTTTATTGAAGGGTTGGTGTTAAATAGTTTGGAAATAGATTCAGCAAAGTAAGTGTTAAAGGTATTGGCAGTCTCTTCAGGGGACCTGTCAGGGCATGGGTTTGGTGAGGTTGGGTTGCCAGGCTGTAGTATCTGATTTATAGCATTCCAGAATTTTTTTGGATCAGATTTTAATGTTGTTGGGGGATTATAGTAGAAAGTTTTTTTTGTCATTGTTGATGAGAGTTTTTGTTTTATTTTGAAGCTCTTTGTACTTTTACAGGTGAGCTGGAAGTCTGGATTGTACCCATGTTTTCCAAGCCCTATCTCTGGTTTTCATAAGGGCATGGGTGGTTTTAGATAACCAGGGTGAAAACTTTGCTTTTATCCAGAATTTTCTAGGTGGGGCTAGGGATTTTAAGATGATAAGGAAAGCTGAGTTAAAGGCTTTTATTGCATTGTCTAGTGGGATCTGTATAAGGAAGTCCCAGTTAACTCTAGAGAGAAGGGTTTTAAATGTATCAGGGTTAAAGTTGGAAAGTTTATGGCAGGTGATAAGTCAGTGCGGTTTTGAGAAACGGGCGATATATCTGAACACTTTTATAGGTGAATGATCACTCAGGGAATCAGGTAGAGTTTCTGGATTATGGCACTTGCAGGGATTTGAAACTAGTATCCAGTCTATCAGGGAGCTTGAAAAGTGTGAGTTATTAGAATGGGTGTGTTGAGAGATTAGTTGTGTAAATCCATAGAGATTTGTATGATGCTGAGAGTAAGGAATGTTGAGGTTTAGCCAATTAATGTTTACGTCCCCGAAGAGGATAGTTTCATTCGGGATGTTTTGGGAGAGATACATATAAAGTTTCCAGAGGGTAATGTTGTCCCCAGGTGGAATATATATGGCTAGTACTGTAACGCCATTATAGTCATTGAGTTTAAGGTTTGCTGCTAGTATTTCAGCAGGTGAAAAGGAGGGAAATGGTTGCTAAGGATGGGAGAGAGTATGGTTATTAGAGTGAACTATAGCAACATCACCGCTTTTTTTCTTTAAGCGGTCTTGTCGAAGTATGTTGTAACTGGGAGGGAGAATGTCATTATCTTGATTTTGGGGTTTAAGGCAAGTTTCTGTTACAGATATAATGTATAGGGTATGATGAGATACCCATGCATGAAACTGGCTTACTTTGTTTAGGATACTTCTAATATTCTAATATTGATAGAATAGAAAGAAATTTGTTAGTTTGGAATAGATAATTGGTTAGAATTGTGGGTGGACGAGTTAGTAGTAGGACCAGAATTAGGATGTATGTCACGTGACCAGAGTAGGATCCTTGGGATATTGTAAGATTTCCTTTCTAGTGGGTGATTGTTAAGGTATATTGCCTTAGTTTTAGATGAAAGATAGAGGGAGGGACGGATTTTTATGTTGGGGAAGGGTGTGTTAATTGGAAGTGGGGATGCAGAGATAAGTATAGATTGCTGAGGATAAGAGAAAGTGTGTGAGTGAGGATAGGTGGGCACTTTACCAATTGGGGTTAGGAGTGATGGAGGTGCTGTGATGGTGAGTAGGAAGAGTAGTGGGGTTAGGAGTAGAATAGAGGTGATTGAAACTGGCATTTTTTACGGGATGGAGGTATTGTACTTGAGAGATGATGGACAGTTTATTTTTAGTGTGACTGGGTTGAGAGTATGGGAAGAGATAATTTATAGCAGGTGAAGATAATGTTTGGTAAGTAAAGAGAAGGCTGAGGGGGTTGGCTTGTGTACAGGAAAGAGGAGGAGTCAGATGGTTGGAGGAATTAGTGGCAAAGTATAAAGGAACTTATGTGGGGGGTGAGGGTGGGAATGGGGATGGGAGGTGAGCAAAGTGAGCCCAAGTGCGGACCCTCATCAAGTACAACCATGATGAGTGGATGGGATACTACAAATTTGTCTCAGGGGTCTCACCTGTGTCCCTCAATGACAGGGGAAAGGTGCTGATAGATGATTCTGTTGGGGATAAACTATTGGCTAAGCTTGTTAGTGACCCAGGGCCATTACTGTAGTAACATTCTATGATCCTATGAAACTATGATTCTACTGAACTCCCAGGTGACATGTAACAAAAGTAGCATGCTGTGTCAAGGGGTATGCATGCAAGATTATGCTATCTGTTCCAATTGTCCCTGACACACTGTCCTACACATATGCACCTAGTTAACTGTGCACATGTACAGCCATACCTTGGTGACATCACATTCCTGCATTGAATCATGCCATCCTGAGCCGCTGTATTGGCAGCAGTTCCCCATGTTGTAGACACAGAGACACCCAGAACAGAAAAAGAAATGATCTGGGAGACAATGGTCAGTCAGCAATACTAACACCAAAGCACCATTATGGAACAAAGGTACATACACTTAGATGTGCATTCATGACACATGCCAGCAAACACCACCTTACAGGGCATAACACTACTGCAGTATTAACTGCCAATAACTGTACTATAGTCACCCTGTGCATCAGACACATATTGGCATGTCCCTGTATCAATGGAATTGATGACAGGGATGTGGCACAGGTATCATCACATGCACAGGATGCGGTGTGGGGTTGCCAGAGGCCTAGGCTGTGTCATACAGTGGACATTGTGTGTGTGTGTGTGTGTGTGTGTGTGTGTGTGTGTGTGTGTATCTGGAGGGGTGCTAGTCAGCTGGGCCATGGAGAGGAGCTGTGTGTGTCTTGTGGTGATCTGCATGTGACAGTGATGTGCGAGTGCATGCATTTACACAATCAAGGCATATGCTAGCCCTACACGATGGTATGTTGGACAACTGTGGGCTGTACATGGCAGAATGTACAGTTCACCATCTCCAGACAAGAACATAGGAACTGGCCCCACCAGGAGTGCCACTAGCACCACCATGGCCAGGGCCAGATGCAGTACTACTTTCTGATAGTGACTGGTGCCTACCCAATCGATGTACCTCGTGAGACAGCACAGGACCACATGCTCATGGCCTGCCATGTTGTGGTGTGTACAACACCCTCCCTTCGGTAGTGCTGGTGGTACTGCCACTACATGAATGTGACTGTGCATGGTCACGTCGGCTCTCAGCTGATGTTGATGGTGACCTACGTCCACGTGTCCGATGCACTACTCCCATCACATTTCCAGCATGGACACTGCACGGTTTAGGAGTGACACTGTCTCACCCTACCATCTATCCACTACATCGATGAAATTATGTAGGGCAGCACCAATGCTGTTGATGGAGCCATGGATGCCAGGCGGTGATGCACCAATGATCCTGAGCATCCATCTGCTGTTGTGTTCAGAACATGCCTATGCCTCCAGAATGGACCGAAACATGCACTGGGTGACACATGCTGTGACACCTCTGACATGTGGTGGATGGCCAGCAGTCCTCCTTCAAGCACCCCTTTCAATCTGCCTGTGTGGTAACTTGCCAACTCCCTGGCAATGGCTACTATCCACAGTCATAGATGCCATAGTCACCACACTCTCCTGTTCGATGCCACCACCCTCAGACTGTCCAATATCTGTGGCCGCAGGGGACTGGGATTGTGTGGGCATACTGACTGTGTTTGGGGACATTGGGGGAGGAAGTGGGATGTCAACATGTGGCACAGATTCATCCCCCAACAACAACATCTGTGCCTCACTATGGCCACCATCATCACCAGAGTACGATGAGACACTGACATCAGGTTGTGAGGGGGACACACTCCAACCCCCATAGTCGCCTGTGAGGAGGAAGACAATATGACTACATTACTCCCTGCACTATTATATCTGCTGATACACACACACACACACACACACACACACACACACACACACACACACATACACACACACACATACACACACACTTATACAGCTGAGGTGCCACAACTGCATTATACATAGCACACCTTATTACTGATCCCATGCACAACACACAAACAGACCACAACAGACACAGACAAGACAGGCCCTTAACAAATGCAGTGCAGCTACATCCAGTTAATGTTGCGAGTACTATACACCTGTGAAATATGTGACATGTCAGTGTATGTGATGGACCTTCACCTTTAACACAGTGCACCCTTTTCCACCATACTGATGCCTCCTGTGTAGCAGACTGCCTAGACCTTCACAAAACTATGTGTGAATATGTTACAGCTCCTGCAAATATGCTACTGTGATTACCAATGTAATGCACTGCAGTGAACCCCTCCACAACTGAACAAGCAAGTATTGCAATATGGCTAAACTTAACAGCTGTGTCCACGGCAAACTGGCAGCCCTTAACAAGCCTAGGGTATAGATGAGCCATAACAATACAATTGCACACTCACCGGCTACAGGATGATGGACTCCAGCCACAATAGAGGTACCTATGGAGTTGTGGGGGAGAGGTACTGTCAGCAGACACAAATGTGGCATTGGTACAGGATAATGTGTGCTATATCAACATGTACAGTATGAAATGTGATTGTACCAACATTGCTGACATTCTCAATATGTGTGCATGTGTGTGTGTTACAAACCTCCCCCACAAATGCAGAATAACCTGACATCCATGTACAGGTATACAGATGCTGCCACTATGACTGCTGCAGTTTAATGTGATGACCACAGGAGGCTGACCTGGATGCTCCTGTGCTGTGAAAGCTGTGCTACCCACCTCCCCGACATATGGTGTGATGGATCTTTTTGAGCTAGTGGCTGGACCCAGGTTTGCCAGGAACTCCTCTGTGGCCAAGAGTGGTTGTAGTGTTGCAGGCCCTCCACCAGTGCCAGCACAGTCCCTGGCCACAGCTGCAGCCCTTTGCCATGCATTATTAATCATGTCTGTGGCACGGTGTTGGACCTGCTCATATCTCCTTTCCTGTTGCTTGACATGATTCACTGATGCCACAACATCTGCCACAGCGCAGCGCATTGTTGCTGATTATGGTGACTTCTCCACAGTAGGATCTGTTGATGGAGTCTCAGTCCATCAAGTATGGCAGCATTTGCCTTGTCTGAAAATGGTGGGTTTCTATGTCAGTACATCACACCTGAAAAACAAGAAGAGGGCAACACATCACAGGACCACATACATTTCTCTCCATTATGTACACACCCTGCACATTCACATTTGCCTGCAATATCCTCCACTAACTCACAACATACCCCATCATTTATCACCAGAGTATGTATGTGGCTATCAGCAACATAGTGCAAATACATCATGTGTTGCCCTCCTGATCTTGCTGTTTCCTGCTACTTGCTATATATTCTCTTAGGTGTTAAACTGCATTTTACTGTTGCACTTATTACTACTTGTTTATAGCCTGTCTACATTGTATGCAGTGCTGTCACCCTCCTACTGTTGTTTTAAGCACCTGGGCTGTAGGCTCACCCCTTAGGTCACTCTGGCCTTCGTCCCTCAGAGTCTGGAATATATGTCTGCACAATATCCTAGAGTTTCCCCTGCCAGTCTTGTTGACATGGGCATCCTGGCACAATGTAGCAACTGCCTCATGCACACAGACAGCCATTTACAAACACCCCCAAGGAACACAATTTGTGAGAGATGCAATAACATTAGTGACCTACACTCCATGATCCTTTCCTATCAAGGCCATATATCTGGCACTGAACAGGTTGTCATCACAATCAGCACACCTCACATGCCACCCTGACCTACACAGCATACACCAATATATGCATTGGTCCACAACATCCACATCCACTAACAAAGGGGACCTCAGAGGCAAAGACATACATGAACTCCACAGCTCTCCACAGCACATACCACACATAGACATGCACCTGTGTCCCACAGCCATGAAGGTGTCACCATAAATAAAACATATTAGTCATACTAGACTGCATTGTGAGACATACAGATGTGCCTCTCACCAGGCTGTATATGGGGAAGGTCACAGTTACTTGCCAGTCAGGATCCAGAATCTGGCATATCACATAAGCACTGTTGTCTCTCAACAACAGGTACTGCCACGAGTATGTCACAGTATTCCCTCCTAATAAGGACCATTACTGATTATATTGCTCCTGTGGTCATTTACCTGGCAAAGCACATACAGCAGCTGTGAAGATCATAGAAGTTCCCCAGCAGGGAATACCAGGGCCTCACATATCTACTATGCACAGATTAGCCCATCCCTCAAACCAGTTTCAGACAAACTTCTCAGAGGTGACCTCTGTCTAGCATACAAGGTGATCATGGACTCCACCTTGATGGGACTGCTGCATAACTGCAAGTCAGGCTCCACTCTATTAACCCGGATGCACATCCTCAACCTGGTGTCACATCAACAGGACTTGTTGGCGGGTCAGATGTGTGTCCCACATACTCATCCAGCTGTGGAATGGACACCCTGTCCACATCAGCCAGGGTAGCTATTTACACCTTTTTAAGTGAGACATGGATAACTGGATGGTTAACATGACATACGCACTTAGGATGCCACCTGTATCCCTGTTGGACTGGGGCATCGGGTGCTGACTTGCATACACATGGGCTAAACTCTGGGCTAGGCTTAACCAAAATAATCCACAAGTATCCAGGCTGTGAAACAATTCCAATAATAAAGATGATGAAGCCAGTCAGAAGGCTAAAACACAGTTTTAATCTAAAAATCTTGAAAGTAACAAATCTACTTGGTTAAGTAACAAATCCACTTGGTTAAGCGCTTTCGTCTACATTAAGACATCCTCAGAACCAAGACAAATAGTGAAGTAAAAACTTTTAAATACAATACAAAGACACACCCATTTGAAACCTTCAGTAGAACCAATCAACCAATTAAACATAGCAAACAGAAATAAAGCAACAGTAACTAGATGTTACAGCCATAGTACTGAATATAATAGATGCTTCATATACTTTAAAATATAAGTGAACATTTTTTTCAATTCACTTGAAATTGAAATGTGTTCATTTAACCCTGGTGGGTTAGTTGCGTCTAACCTAATCTGCCACAACATTTCCCTGTGCAATAAAATGTTCTCCCAGTCTCCTGAAAATGGTGTTGTTGTAATTTGTTCAAGTACCACCCCATTTATCAGAAAAAAGTGGTAGTTAAGATTCTGCTAATCTGAGCTTCATGTCTCACTTCTGATTCTTCTGATTGTTTAGAAGAATTTACAGTAATTAAATAAATGTTCATTGATAGGGGATATCCCATAGATTTATTGGAGAAAATTATAGGTGAAGTTTGGGTTGGGAGACAGGATAAATATGTACCCATTATAAAACGTGGGACGATAAGCATGGTTAACACAATGGAAAACAAAATGACTAGGGTATTAACACCGAATGCAAATATGATGTTGCATTATACAACTGATATTAAGGCTACTGAAAAGATTATCAATAGAAACTGGATGTTGTTATAAGTTGATAGTAATATCTGTCATTTATTTAAATCTCCACCATTTGTCACATACAAAAAACAGGCAGAATGTTAAGATGATGTTGGAAAGAAGTTGTATGAGCAGGGGTGTACCTACGACAAGAAAATGTCACCAATGTGCATATTGTTCCTATATTAATGTGAATAAGGACAATGGAGTTTTGAACATTATTAATCATTGGGACACAGTAAAATGTTTAAACTGTAAAGCAGAAAAAAGTATTTATCTTGCTACTTGCTGCACAATCAGCACATTTTATATAGGCAAGACTAAGAATAGTTTGAAACAACGAATATATCAGCATGTATATAGCATAAGAAAGGGGGACAATAGAAGTGCATTGGCAAGGCATGCTGCATGTTGTCAAAACTTCAATAAGTTTGTTTTTTTGATACTTGATCAAATTACAACAACGCCATTTTCAGGAGACTGGGAGAACATTTTATTGCACAGGGAAATGTTGTGGCAGATTAGGTTAGACACAACTAACCCACCAGGGTTAAATGAACACATTTCAATTTCAAGTTAATAATAAAAATGTTCACTTATATTTTAAAGTATATGAAGCATCTATTATATTCAGTACTATGGCTGTAACATCTAGTTACTGTTGCTTTATTTCTGTTTGCTATGTTTAATTGGTTGATTGGTTCTAATGAAGGTTTCAAATGGGTGTGTCTTTGTATTGTATTTAAAAGTTTTTACTTCTCTATTTGTCTTGGTTCTGAGGATGTCTTAATGTAGAAGAAAGCACTTAACCAATTGGATTTGTTACTTAACCAAGTGGATTTTTTTACTTTCAAGATTTTTAGATTAAAACTGTGTTTTAGCCTTCTGACTGGCTTCGTCATCCGGGCTAGGATTGTGAGGGCCTCAGGGCCAATACTCTAGTAATCTCGTATGATTCAAGGTATACCAGTTATGGCTCTGTGTGCTGTGATGGACTGTGTTGTTAGGTGTCCACTCCCATCTCTGCCATCTACTGTGGTGTGTCCCCTATGGCAACATACCAATGCCATGTCATACATCCACCATCCGACAAATAGGTGAGTGGTACCACAGGTGTATGGGGCCAGTCCAGCAACATCTGTGCGAAACAATTACAGACACCACTGCAAACATGTTGTAGGGTATCTTCCTTGTGGGTGTCCAACATCTGCAGTACACAGATGTTTGCAGAATGTGTACATATGCCTGATATATGTGGACCCTCTTCCAGACAAATGTGGATGTCTGGAAAACAGTTGGACAATATGTAATGGTTGTTACCAGACTGTGGGGAATCTGGCTGTCACACGCCAGATACCTCAGATAACAGTTATGATACTTTAATATCTGGTATTGTATTCATCCCCTCACGTTGCATGCTCAATATGTACACTCAGTTGCTGAGGTGCAGCCTGTGCCCCCCCCCCACAAATACTGGCTATAACCTGCTGTCCTGCTGCAGGGGGTCAACAGGTATGCTAGCCATAGCTTTCAGGTGATGATATACAGGGGTTGAGTACATAGTGACCTAGCCAGAATACATCAGGAACAGTCAGGGACACCTGGACAATGTTTGAACTATGCCTGTCTGACATTCACAGAGTGAGAGGAGCACGCTGACAGTACATCATGTGATATGGCAGCTGTATCCACCACTATTGACTGTCATTATTGTCTAATACACAATCCAGCTGCATTCGTACATGAGCCAACTATTGCTGGGAGGATTCAGGGGCCAGAGCTGTGATCTATGTCACAGCAGACATGTGTAGCTGCTGGAGAGCTGACAAACAGCAACATGTAATAACAAGATATTTATCACAGACCTCTATTGTTGTAATGCCTATTTCCCATGTCTGCATACACCAACTGCATCTGATTACATGGGGAATACTATTACATATGTGGTATGGTGCTGTACTCCTTTATGTGCAGAAATCCTGTGGCAGAATGCTAGGATAACCCAGTCTGTCATCATAGAGAAAGTTACAGACCTGTGTACTATAGGCAGCAGCTTGCCTTTTGTAGGGAATGCTCATGAAGAGCTGATTGCCTGTGCACCAATCTGTGGCTCAGACTTGCTAATTGCATTCATAACAGTTGGGTTGCATTTTCATTAACCTATGCCATGGAAATACAGTGCTGTATTTAAGGCCTTCATGTAGGCCTTTGTCCTTTTCCTTGCCTGTGAGAAGGACATTATCGAGGTGTGAGGACTACAGCATCAGAGCGGGTAGGTTGAAATACTGTCCACTGTTTGGACTTATTTGGTATATCCACAGTTTTGCATGCTATGTTTGACCATTGGGAACATACTTTCTGATTCTGTAGCAATTTACTGTTTAACAATGTAGGTTGAGATCAGTAAGGAGACAGACAGATGTGAGTGTTGTATGTCATTTGCATCAGAATATGCATGTTTCTGCAGTAGCCGCTGGTCTATCAGCTGTGTATGTTTGTAGGTGAAGACTTTGACACATCTCCTTGTCACTTAACCATTCCCCCCACCCCTTTATGTATGGGTGCTGTGTGGATTCCCTGTTCTAGGAGTTTGGAAGGTATGGTAGGTCTGTAGCAGGTAGCTGAACATACTAATGCATATGTTGCAGGCTGAAGCTGATGCCTTGTGCCCAGATGTCATACTGGGAACTGTAAGCACACTGTGGAACAGCAAGCTGTATATGTGAGTGAGGGAGCAGTGTCAACTCTGTTATCACAGCATAGCCAGAGTGAGGATACCCATAACAGTCCAGGTGAGACATGTGCCTTTGGTACATATGTTATATAATAGTGCTATTCAGAGAGTGGTAGGTGACATTTAGGACACCTATGGATATTTGTGAAGTGTGTCCCTACCTACAGGCCTTTGTTGTGCTAATATGGTGGCAGTGACTGCAGTAGCAGAAAAAAGCTGTGCTTAAGATTGCACATCTCAGTCATTTAATTGTTTCGAAAACCATGTACTTGACATGCAACACATTGGAATGGAAGCCAGGACTGTGGGGGGAAAAACTGTTACACATGTCAGGAATGTAACAGATTGAGCTACGGAGTCAATACTCTAGCAGATGTATTTGCAAGACATATGTATATGCATACAGTCTATTACACAGGATAGGCATAAACATGTGTGATCAGGTGGGTATGGTGTGTGACACTAAACTGTCATGATTTCATAATCTGAATGTGTACTGACTTGCCAGTACATTAGCACATAGCATAGGTTGTGTGACAAGTATGCCAAATGTAGTTAGCACAACTGTGGACATTCTGCAACAGTCTGTGCAGTTGTTAGCTCTACCTGATATCCTAGGCCTCATGTACATTCATCAACATTTATTTGTCTGTGTACTGGTTTGATGTCATGGGCTAATGTACTGTGTTGTAGTCGATAGGGTACTGGATTTGAAACCTGGCAGGGCTGTGTATTTTTGTGATGTGCATCACTAATAAACAGGATAAGTTTATGGAAACACATACCAGCCTTCAAAACTGAGTGGCCTAGTGGGCAAATAATCTACATCATCATTGACAGGATCATAGGTTTGAGACTTGACCATGTGATTATTTTTACTGATGTGCAGAACAGTGTCAGAAAGACAGAAGGTGACTAAAGCAGTTTTAAGCAGCTTTAAGTTGGCTTGCACAGGTCCGCTTGGTGCACCACCATGCAAAGAGGCACTTCGTCCTGCTTAAACCCGCACTATTTCCAAAAAAACAAAACAAAAGAAAAAGGGGCGATAAGAAAGTGGTGAAATGGGAGTAAACAGGCGGAAAACAATGTCAACGGTAGGTAGCAATGTGCAGGACAGATGTAGGAAAGGACCCTAGCTCTCCATTTCTTCTACAGCAAGAGCTGTGCGGGTTGTGTGCAATTTGGAATTTGGAGCCTCACATCCCAGAGGGAGGGGTGTGGGTGACATAACTTTGTTGATTAATTGGTGTAATAATTGATTGATGACAGTGTAGGTGTGGACAAAATGGATCATAGGATCATAGGAGATTACTAGGCTATTGGCCATGAGGCCCTTATAAGCCTAGCCAAGAGTTTAGCCCATGTTTAGACAAGTCAGCACCTAAAGCCCCTGTCCAGCAGGGACACAGGTGGAATCCCAGTGGTGTATTTTCTGTTTCCCATCCAGTTATTCAGGTTGCATTTACAAATGGATAATGAGGTGCTCTGCTTTACATGGAGCGGGAGTGTATTCCACAGATGGGGGAGTCTCTGGGACACAAATCTGTCCTGCCAACAAGTCCTACTAATATCACAAACCAGGTTGAGGTTGCATGTGTGGGTTACTGAAGTGGAGCTTGACTTGTAGACATGCAGCAGTCCCATCAAGTCAGGGTCTGAGATTGCTTTGTATGCCAGACAGAGGTCACCTATGAGGAGTCTGTATGAAATCAAGTAGATGGATAGGGGTTTTAGCCTATCTGTGTAGGGTAGATGTTTGAGGCCCTGGATTCTTCTGGTGAGGTACCACTGTGGTCTCTCCAGCTGCTGCATGTGCTTTGCAAGGTACATGCCAAATGGGGCCATTATACTCAATAACTGGCCCTATAAGGGAAGAATACAGAGATGTTACAACCTCTTTGTCCCTGGATGAAATACCCTTACTTATGTGGTGGGCCATGTAGAAAGCTTTCCTGACAATGGAAGCAACATGGTGGTCAAAAGTCAGGGTGCTATCAACCTGGGTGCCCAAATCCCTCACTACTGATTGTGTATTTAGGATCTTGTTATTGACGTGATACTATGTGGGGATGTCACTCTCCCCAAAGGAGATGATGATGCATTTTTTGGCATTCAGCTTGAGGCCATGTTTCCAGCACCAGTCATTTGTTTGGGTGAGACCCTATTGGAGGATGTCCACATCACTTGGGGAATTGATGACCACATCCAGCTTACAGTCATCTGTAAACTTGGTCAGCTATAGCCCACTGGTTTTGGCCTGCACCTCAGAGAAGTATATCCCAAATAACAGAGGCCCCAAGACCAATCCCTGGGGTATGCTGCTCATTACGTGTCTACTGCTTGAGGTGGTTTCCCCTGTTTTGATTATGTGGGTTCTATCTGTCAGCCAGTTTGCTACCCATCTGGTAGCATATGGATTTATGCCTAGCTGAGAAAGTTTATCTATTATGCCCGAGTGGGGAATATTGTCAAAGGCTTTGGTCAGGTCAAGGCAGGTGGTGTGGACCATCTTCCCCTCGTCCATGGCTTTGGTGACTGTCTGAAAGAAGTCAACCAGATTTAACAGACATGACCTCACCTTGACAATGCCAAACTGTGTGGGGTAAAGTGTTTGGAAGCTGTCAATGTCCCTGTTAATGAGGTCCAGACCAGGCTAGTAAGGCTGATGGGTCTATAATTTCCCAGATCAGTGGATGCTCCACCTTTGTGTAAGGGGATGACAGTGGCTGTCCTCCACTCGGCTGGGACAAAGCCAGTACTCAGGCTTTGGTTGAATAGGGTACCTAATGGTTCTGCAAGTTCATGCCTGAGTTCATGTAGGATGCAGCCTGGGATGTTATTGGGTCCCATGGAGGCTGTATTTTTTGACTTTGAGAGGGCAGTGATGAGCTGTTTCTTACTGATGGGGAGGACAGAGGGGAGAAGTTTTCACTGAATCTGTCAGCCAGTAGATTGGCTATATCTACAGCATTTATGCATGTGGTATTTTTGACCACCAGTTCTGAACAGATCTGGGTGCTTACTTTGAGACTGCGGACATACGTGAAGAAGGCCTTATGACTGTCTCTAGTAGATGTGGCCAATGTGGACTCAAAGGTGGCTTTAGAGGATTTCATTAGTGCTCTTATTTGCTTGTTCAGGATAAGGAGAGATGGCTTCCAATTGAGCACCTGCTCCTTCTTAGTCCTGGGCAGCATTTTTTTTCCGTTTTGTTATACAGTTTATTTATTGCAGATTTCCACCAAACAGGTTTACTCTTCCTTGTGGAGGATGATGTTTGTCCTGTAAGGTATTCCTGATTCCATGCATCTATATAAATGCTCATATAGTACTTTGGTGTAGATTTGGACATTGTTGTCAGTTCCTACAGGGGGGAGGTGGTTGTGAAGCTGTTTATATCATCCCTCAGGATGTTGTAATCAGCTCTGGAGAAGTTTTTTTGTCTAACCCTCACTAGAGTGGGGTCAGGGGAGATGGTGACTGAAAATGACCACTTTATGGTTGGATCTTACCAGGGAAGATGATATTGTAGGGGTGCTGCAGTGGTCACTGATGTTGGTTAATACCAAGTCCAAGATATTATCACCTCTTGTGGGGGCATCAACTAGCATACCATTCAACCTTTTAGAGCAAGAAATATGGACAAAGTCATAAATAAAAGTGGAACAAAGGTCTAAAAATAGGGACAATTTTTAAGTATCCATCTTACAAACTTAAAAAGTTGATCAAATAACAGGTTTTGCATTAGCATGAATTTTCTGAAGGGTATGATGTCTGAAATTCAAATGTCTGTCATTATTTTCTAACTTCAGTCTTTAATGATGTGCCACAAATTTGCCATAAAACGACAATTTTATGAAAAATGGACCAAAAATACGAGACAAAAATCTGGACATTCTGCAAAAATCTGAACAGTTGAGAAGTATGTCGAATAGCCGTTCGAAGGCATTTGCATTGATCAAGTTGAGCAATCTCTGCGTATTTGTGTTCTGGCATGAGTAGTTTTTCCAATCTATGGTTGGGTAATTAAAGTCACCCAGGATCAGGGTAAAGGGTTGAATCTTGATAAATTTAAGGACGTCCAGATAGATGGAGTAGGCATCTTGAGTCAAATTTGGGGGCCTGTAGCTATCTATAATTTGAATAGGGGTCTTGTCAATGGTTAACTGCACCTGGAGTGTTTCCTGTGCACTATACTGTTTGACCAGCCTGGAGGTGTGTGTCCTTAATATATATTGAAACTCCACCTTCTTTGGCTTTGCTGCCCACAATTTGGGGTCTGAATGTATGATAGGATGAGTAGCCAGGTAAGGCTGGGGTGCTCTTCGCAGCTTTAACCAGGTTTATATGACTGCACAAATGTCAGCATCTTCCAGGGTTAAAAATGCTTGCAATGAGTGCAGTTTCATGTTTAGACTCCTAGCATTTAGCAGCATGACTTTTAATTTGCATTTTGATGAAATTGTTATGCTGTTAGTATCAACCTCATGACTTTTCCTAAAAAAGGCACTATGGGGGAGGTAAGGGCCTTCACCAGAAGCCTGAAACCCAAGTGAGACAGATGCAGGCCATCTCTAGCAAAGCATCGTGGTCTGTCGATCATATCTTCCCAGGCTGTCAGGTACTGGATCCCCCTGGAATGACTCCAGAAACTAAGCCAATTGTTAAAGTCAATAATTTTCTGTTTATATTGAGACATCATTTTGGGTAACAGTAGAATACTATTTAATGCTAGGGACATACCTGCTAGGACACATATCCAGCAAGCTCAATCATGTCTCTCTTCAGATAGCCCAGGGAGGTACATCTCAAGTCATTCACGCCAACATGGACTATGACAGATTCATAACAGTATTTGCTGTTGAGACACTTGAATGAATGTGTGATATGATGGATTCTGCCACCTGACAAACAACTAACCGTGACTGTCTTCTTATCCAGCCTGGTGAGAGGTGCATCTGTGTGTTTCTCAATGGAGTCCCCTATGACTAATATGTTGGATTTATGGTTAGGCCTTAGTGGTTGTGAGACACTGGTGTGTGGACTATGCATGGTATGTGGTGTGGAGGGTTGTGAAGTTTGCATGTGTTTTTGCCTCTGAGGTCTCCTTTGTTTGGGTTTGTTTTTCTTGAGAACCTCAGCATTTGTGGGTGTATGTTGTGTAGTTGTGGGTGGTGTTTGAGGTGTAGTGATTGTGTTGACAGCCTTCACAGTGCCAGATACACTGGCTTGTGAGGGAGAGAGCATAGACTCTAGCTTCTTTACGTGTCCCCCAGACAGCAGCAGTGAGACTGAACTCCCCACCCATGGGCAGTCAACACTGCTCCTTCACGGCCCCAAAGGCAGCTGTGCTAGGGGCTGGGTGCTGAGGCCAGCCTGCCCCTCCAGGTACACCAGTCAGCCCTCAATCTGGCACAGTCAATTTGTCCATATCACACTGGACAATCATGCGCACCATCCCTGGGAGCTGTCACTGGTTGACCACTCCTTCTCCATGCCCTTGCCCAGGGAGGGAAAGGCCTCATTCCCAGAGGCAGTTCCAACCATGAGTGGTGCAGGACCAATGGAGGGCAGCTCCAGGTTGGGCCCCAGACATGCTGGGACCCAGAGCCACAGCCAGTTGAGGTGGGGCAGGTAGATCCACAGGAACCACCCTACCCACTTGTGCTATGGTGATGAGTTTTTTTTTCAAAGTGTATAGGTTAGTCATGTACAGCACATTTAAACGTTAGTTATAACAGCATGCAAGGGTGTTCCAATTAACCCAAATTGATGATATTGCATAGCATACAGGACACAAAAATAAATGGAATAACAGTCAGTATTGTAACAGCATGCCAGTAACAGTTACGGCATAAGGCCAGCAACATTGGTATTTCGAGAAGGTATGTTAGTATGCAACCATTGTAATATATAACAATAATAAAACACAAGGCCCAACATTAGAGTTTGAGAACAACATATGTGAAAAGGAAACCATACCCATAGTATATCAATGATAATATTTGTGATGCAGATAAGGGGTGAGGGGGGAGAGACACATTCCATTAACAACATTATAGGCTATATTGTTTGCAATAGTACTGTTCTATACTCTACAGGTCTGCCTTTTCTTTATGTATACATGTGCCCTATAGCTTCTGTAGCACATACATACCTCTCAAGCTATCTGCATGAGACAAGTATGGGCCAAGCTGTAATACCTACAGGTACACAACTACAGGGGACTATTACATGTCAGGGGAACATATATGACTACCAAGGTGTACTGTGCACTGTTGTTGTGTGAGTGTGCTACTGACATACTTTGACTGGATAAAACCAAGTAAAAAAAACAGCAGAATCAAAAAACAAAAGCTACGGACTCCTTGTGCCAGCAGAACCAAGAAATGTAGTCTTAACGCAAATTTTATTTTCAATACACAAGCGTTTTCACCACGCAACAACGTAGCTTCCTCAGAGAATTTCAAAATAATAACATTTTACAAGTACTTTTTATAGGAAACTAGAAGGAAGTGACATCACTAAAAAGTGAATAGACACCTAGAAAGCAGATGTAATTAAAAAATGTGTAACATAAATTGTAAATCTAGACTGAACAGCCACTAAGTGATTAATAATTAAAAAAATAAATCACTATAAATGTCAGCATGTAAAAATTCACTCACTATACAACAGGCAAACTGTCCACTATCTAGTTAATAACTAATCAACATAAACATTTTTATAATTTTTGAATTTTTATATTTAGATAATATATAATGTATTTATTACATTTTTACATTTTTATGTTTATATTTTATTCGAAACAAATTTCTTAGTTAAAAAGTGAATGAATTTATGATTTGTTTTACCTTAAAGTATTGACCTTGGTCTATATGTATTAGGACATTTATTACCTGTTTTAGTAATTGCATTTTATATGTTGATAACATAATGCACTTACTTGCACTTTTATGTTAAAGTTCATGATTTTCATATAAATGTTTATGTTGGTTAGTTATTAAGTAGATAGTGGACAGTTTGCCTGTTGTATAGTGAGTGAATTTTTACATGCTGACATTTATAGTGATTTATTTTTTTAATTATTAATCACTTAGTGGCTGTTCAGTCTAGATTTACAATTTATGTTACACATTTCTTAATTACATCTGCTTTCTAGGTGTCTATTCACTTTTTAGTGATGTCACTTCCTTCTAGTTTCCTATAAAAAGTACTTGTAAAATGTTATTATTTTGAAATTCTCTGAGGAAGCTACGTTGTTGCGTGGCGAAAACGCTTGTGTATTGAAAATAAAATTTGCGTTAAGACTACATTTCTTGGTTCTGCTGGCACAAGGAGTCCGTAGTTTTTATACTTTGACTGGATGTTATATGTGTGTCTAAGAGTTTTGGCAACAGTGGTTACTATCTGTGACAGCGTGACACTTGAGAGACATGTATTGTGCACAGTACAGACAGTTTACACTTATCCTTGGCAGGCATGGGGTTAGACTATCTGCAGACATTCACAGATAAACCAGACATATGACTGTACCAACAATAAACTGTTTTTTTTTTTGTTATATTAACTAGGAACAGTTGTGTACTTGTTGATGGTTTATTTAATGAAGTCTTATCACCTTGCTGAGGAATGCTATTTACACACTAGTACATCTGGACACAGAAATTACTATACCATGCATACAGCTACTACAGATATTTATTTACCTGTAAGTCCTGTGGGGGGAAATATGTTAACAATACATAACTGCTTCTATACATATTCAGTAGTACTTGTCTGTTTCTATAAATATATAGTAGTACTTGTCCCTGGATTTGAACACCAGTCTGGGTGTGGCAAAATGAACAACATACATATAATTTACCAAACAGAGATACTGAGCTACTGCTGTGTACTGACTGACTGATATGTGCCTAGAGCTCACCTGGTAGCAAAGTCTGACCTGGTAATATAGGTAGAGTGTCACACAAGACTGCAGTGGCAACTGCACAAACATGCATGACATTCATGCATGACAGAGATAGTAGGTGAACTGTGTATTAATACTTTGAATGCAGGTGTACACATTTAACCCCTAGTGGATGGGATTATGTGTGATGTGTACAATCCATATCAGGGTGCTGAGTTCACTACCTGACCCATATACAGTTGCAGATTGTATATTTGCAGGCTACAGCTATTACATTTTCATACTTGCCTGCATCAGCGTAACTACATTCAGGAATGCATATAGCTGAAATGCAAAGGCTAACATTAGACAATCCTGGGAAAAACACACTATAATACCATAGACATTGCTATTCTAGGTTCAGATCTTAGTGCAGAACAAATTTCATAATGCATTATATCTTGTAGTACAGCTCCACATCTACACTTTAGCAAAACAGTTCTTTATCCGCCGTCAATCACTTCATGGTTTTATACCCATGTTTAATTCACAGTAGTTGTAATAATCAAGTGTTCTTGACCAACAGCCCAAAATACACATGACTTTTGTCACAGCACACTTTTATTAGGGGTGACATGAAACAGTGATTGGTATACATCTAACAGTCTTATTGCTGAACACTTTAAATAATGAAGGGATTGAAAGACAGCCATTATTCCACCATGTATGCAGTACTAACTTTATTTCATTAAAAATTCTGTCTGCAGTTGTACTTTATTTTCTGAAAATTATGAATTAATTTAATTTACTCCCTTCATATTATGAATGCAGTAATACTTTATCAGAAAATTATTAATAATACAATATACACTTGTTATTCCTTAATATTACTAATGCAGTAGTAACTTTCTTTCCATACCATTATCAGGTATCATGTTTTCATCTATATTGAACTGTACCAAGCATTGCTCACTAATATCAGTCCGGGTGTATGAGCACATTCATTGCAGCACACTCAAAACAGAATATACCTACTGGCAGTTACTACTGTACTCTTTCTTAATTATATTAATATATATTGCAGGATATATCTGTACTCACCACACTCTCAGTGCAACCTGGCCAGGCACCCTGCATGGGCATACAATTGTGAGCTCTCTCCTCTGCAGCTGTGGGGAGAGAAACACACCATTATGCATACCTGTCTATCAGATATTCATACTAGACTTTGGTAAATTAATGCTTCCTAAACTTATAAACTTGTGGGAAATTGTTGACCCGAGCATCTTGGATCCACTGGGGCAAGAGTTCCCCCTTCCTATGCTTCAGGCTGTCATAGTGGTGACACAGCTGCTCACCAGTGTGGGGGATACCAGTTACATTGATGAGGTCATGTGCCAGCCAGTCCCAGGCCTCTGATTTGTATTCTGACCCCTGTTACTGCCCTGCAGCAGCCTGATGTCATGGTCTTTCACAAGGAGCCCAACCATGACACTGGACCCCAACATGCCTCACAACTGAGCCTGGAAGTGTGCACCCTCTCCAACTCCTACCCTAGCTCCTGCACAGGTTAAACTCCAACAGGTTCTGGCTGTATTCCCACCTGTTCAGCTTAAATAAGGCTGTTTTCCCACCCTTTACCACCATTGGACCATTTTTAAAAATGCTAAGTGAAGCTTAGCACTGTGCAAACGCGCTAAGCTTAGCTGAACATAGCTTAAACTGGCATTACTTAGCAGTGCCCAAACCAGCTAAGCAGAGCTGTGCATTGCTAAATACTGCTAAAATGGGTCCTGTTTAAGCATTGCTTGACTTGGCTTAGCACTGCTTAACAGATCTTAGCTAAGTGCAAACAAGAGTTCATTAAAAATAAAAAAAAGTATTGAAATTAATTGTTCAATAATGATACTTTATTATTATGTGCATCTATTTTACTTATATTTCTTAACTTTATGTATTCTAATTACGTTACCTTGGAGTTTGACTTTCATGTATTGGACACTTGTGTGTAACTGGGGCTTTTCTCCTCAGGTCTTCACTGAAAATGGGCTTCTGACCCAGCTGGGCTAACCCAGTTAACAAATGTCAATGTATACATAATTAAAAAAATATATATTTTATAACATTTTGCTATCGCTTGTAAAAGTTGAATGGCCTGTCTGTGCATTCAAACCAAGCACCTACTGCACACAAGCCATGACTATAACCATTTAGCTACAGGAGATATGGTGACTACAGCTATACCTTTCTATATACAGCACAGTGGTGCGGAGATAGCATTGTCACTTCCCAGCAAGAAGTTCTCCAGTTCGATTCTTGGCTGGGGTGCCTTCTGTGCAGAGTCTGCATGTCCTCCCTGCATTCATGTGGGTTTCCTCCAGGTACTCCTGTTTCTTCCCACGTTACAAAGACATGCATCTGGAGTGTTCCTCCCCAGGCCTCCATTGAAAAGTGGCTTCATTCCAATTGGACTTTACTGGTTTACAAATATTAAATAAATAAATAAAATATAGCTCTCAGTTACATTTAAGCACTACTGAGCACCATGCCATACTATGCAAACATGCTCAGCTAAGCTTAAACATGACTTTTAAGTTAAAATTAAAAGTATCCAGTTTCTACTTTTAGATGTCTGGCACATATCTATTGCTAATCACCACGCAGTGTGAACACACACAAAAAGTTAAATAAATAAAAAGGAAATAACATTTTACTTTTATATTTCAGTGCCCTCTGGCAATTTAACAGTGCAGGGTGTGTATTACATCTCCAGACACTGTAACATATCCCCTACACTGATTCTGTAACTGTGTTACACGGCTCTTTCTCAGTAGCATGCCTTCATTAATATGCAAGGTGCGCTGATGAGGGGGAGCCACAGACATGAACACAGTACACCCCATGTAGGCTTCCCACTATTCCTACATGGAGTTTATTAAATCCCCGCCTTGATATTTTCTTAGTGGAATTATAAGCCCACCTTCAACATACTCAGTTTAAGTCTGTGGATGTGAATTCAAATCTCTTTCTCCTCAACTATAGCAAAGGAGTGGCATGAAGCAATGGTTGATTGACCCAGGACTGTTGTAGAACCTCCAACAAGGTATATAGGTTCTTAGGTTGTTGGTAGGCATGCAGTCTAGGGGACTGTTACGGAGCTCTGGTTAAGTGACTTGCTTAAGATGACATAGTAGGCAAATGAAAAAAAAAAAAGATTCAATCCTCGTTCCTTTGGAAAAGAAGCATCTCATTAACATGTCAAAGCTTCAGTCTTCTGGAAACTGTCACACTACATTAGCAACAGTAGCGCAGCATTAGCCAACACATTCAGCAGTTCTGACCATATATCTTCTTCTGCAGCCTTAAAATATCAGAGCTGTTTGCTTAATGTGCAGAAATGGACCCTCAATTAATGTTTTGCACTAGCACCTCAGAGAAAGGTATGCTGCTCATGTTAGCAAGTTATCAAAGTGCTGTTTCTACTTTCTGACAATATTCCCATTTGAAATAATCTTTTCTCTATTCTTGCTGAGAAAAAAAATGGGTGATGCTGCACTCCCTTCTCTAACAACAGAGTTGTTTGATTATTTGCCAGAACCTCTCTGATGACATCTGATGTCATTTTGCAAGGACTTGACAAACACCTGCAACACCCTGGGCTCCAGTTTAATGACGACAAGAGATCTGGGCTTTCTGAGCCATTGCTACCTCCTGTCAATCTTAAAACATCCCCAACCTGGCTAATCTTGAACAAAGAGCCTCTCTATTTGCCTTGACAATTTCCCTTCAGTGCCCAAGTTCTCCCACAAACATAACAAGCATCAGACACCTTACTCTCCTTGCCACCAGGTTTTTAAACAGGGTCCATCTAAATTTCACAGCCCTAATCTCTGGAAGCATACAGGATAAACTCTTCCGAAGGAGGAAGTTGAACTTGCCCATAGAAAAGTATTTGATCCACATTTTCATGGCACTTTCACTACATGTTTAAGATTCCTTTGTCTGTGTCGGTACTGCCACAGTTATTTAACTCTGCTCAGTTCCAGGTGTTGATCACACGACAGCTGTGGATTTCTCTTAACCAGAGTGTCAGAGCACACAGCCTTGGGTCTGATGTCACAATTACTAAGATGATTATCTACATTTACACATTCCCTGGGATTCATTAAACCCACGTGGAGTGTAGGAATAGTGCAGCAGCTGCTGCACGGAAGATAGCCGCCAAGCGATTCAGCAAAGGGCTCCCTGGATGTCCACGAGTGCTCCTACACTATTCCTACATGGACAACACTGCCTAATGCTAATTACCACATTTGCTGGTGAAAATCATGCAAATGAGGTGAATTAGTGATTCAGTAAGCAGGTAGGTGTCCATGCAGAAATAGTGTAAGCAGCAGAAATGTGTTCAGTTACTAGCTGAACACATTTCTGCAAATTAGAAAATGGAGGTATGACAGCTCGAAATAAAGCATGTATTATATCTAGTAGGCATGTCAATAGCCAAATATATGGCCATTGGCATGATAAATAGTGGTCATTTTTTAAAATATAACTTTTTTTCGTGGCTGATCGCAGCCCTTTAAGTATAGGGCAGCGGCATGCAAACGAGATTGTGCCGAAAATTAAAAAAAAAAAAAAAGGAGAAAAAATGTTTTTAAGAAATGTGCATTTTGCCTTATAATCAGTGGTATGCAGAATTTAAGCAATACCAGGGAACTGTGGTTGCTAAGGGGAAAGGCCCAGTCTAAGTGTGGTAACTATGGAGTAAGGCAGTGGTGTATGCAAAAGAGGGGATTTATACTGAATCCCAAATTTCTTCTAAGTGTCAGACTGGACCTAATCATGTAGGTGCTCTAACACCACCGTGTAGACAGGAGGAGCAGCTAACATGAAAAGGGGGTGTGTCATCATTGCTGTAAGCATACTGGAGCTCAGTGGCCCGTGTTTGCCCTTAGCTAAGCTGAGCTAAGGAAGGGGTGTTTTTGAGGCTGTATTGTCTTATTGTATGAAATGCAGAGCATGTTCGCATCCAGGGAGGGACAGTTCTGCTTAAAACTGTTTGCTTTAGCAAAACGGGTGTGCGCGGTGAGCACTGGCCCTAAAAATAACAAATACATAAATAAAAAATAAACAACAGAAATAGCAGAACTGTTTACAATTGAGCACCGGGTAAGCAGGGTGCACATCAGGGCTTAAATGGGGAGGAATGGGAAGGGGAAACGGCAGAAGGAAGGCAATCAAGGAGAGCTGCCATAGCTGGCAGGTGGAATGTATCAGAATCAACCAATTACATAGGCAGCAGCCTAGCACACTACTATAAACTATGCTAACTCCTTTCATTCTGGTTTTTCCCACAAACTCTACACCACTAGTGTACACATTCAGGGGAATTTTAAACTGAAAAAACTAACAAAACATGTTAGTGGTTGCTGTTGCTCTGATCTATCAGTATGTGCTAGAAACTGAGGGTGGTGAGGAGGATAATTCTGACAACCAACTCAGACCGAGAAGGAGGAGAAGAGTGTTCAGACCCAGAGTAACCTACCAGAGGCTACATGAGCTGGAGATAGTAGAGCACTACAGGGTGGACAGGGAGATACTTCAGCAACTTGTTGAGCTGTGCTGGCCTCACCTCAGACCCAGAACCAACAGAGGGGAACCTATCCCAGTGGATACCAAGGTATGTGTAGCCTTAAGAATACTAGCTACAGGTACTTTCCAAAGATAAACTGGGGATATCATGGGGGTCTCACAGGCATCTGCATCCAGGATACTCCACCAGTTCCTGAATACCATGTTACCACATGCCACTGAGCACATTTACTTCCCCAGCACCCATGAGGAGAGGACCAGCAATATGCATCTCTTCCACCATGTAGCAGAATACCCGGAGGTACTGGGTGCCATAGACTGAACGCACATCCATAGGTTCATAGGTTGGTACTAGGCTATTGGCCCTAGGGCCTATACAAGCCTAGCCATAACATTTCCCTGGCTATTTCTTCCCACAATATTTACTTCCCTGGACCCCTGTCTAGCAGGGTGACTGATCCCTGGGGTGAATTTCCTATCTCCCATCCAATTGTCAAGATTCCTTTTGAAGAGGGCCAAAGAGGCACTCTGCTTGACATGTATGGGCAGTCTGTTCCAGAGTCTGGGGAGTCTCTGGGTCAGGAACCTATCCCTCCAGCATGTTTTGTTCATTGTGATGACAAGGTTTAGATCCCTGGAGCATGTGGCTCTGAGGAACTGGGATTTCTTTAAGTGCAGCATGTCCAACAGCTCAGGGTTTGACATGGCCTTGTATATTCACATCAAAGCACCACCCGGTGACCAGGGTAGGGTCTACCTAAAGCACATGGGGTCCCACTCCATCAACTTCCAGTTCATGTGCAATGCCCAGGGCATTATCATGAATGTGTGGGCTGGCAGCCCTGGAAGCTATCACAACTTCCACATCTGGCATTCGTCACAGCTGTACTGGGTGTTTGCCAGTGGGAACATCCCATATGGCCATCTGGTCCGGTGGGGGATGCTGGCTATGCACTGGAGCCATGGCTGATGACACCCATCAGAAATGCACACACACCTTCACAAGAATGGCATAATGAGGCACACACACACACAAACCAGGATCATTATAGAGCATGTGTTTGGGATGCTCAAGTCATGGTTCTGCTGCCTTGATATATCTGGTGGAGCCTTGCAGTACTCTCCAGCCATATGTGCACACATGTTCATAGTATGTGCCATGCTATACAATATGATCCTGTGGAAACAGCTGCAGCAGGAACAAAATGGGGAAGGGCCATACAGCCCCCCACCATTGCCAAGGTCTCCACAGGCACAGAGGGACCCAGAGTAGGCACATCCTGAGCTTGCCCTGTACGCAGAGGCATTCCCAGTATGCCCTGTCCTTGGCAAAGAGGCAATGCATAGCATATACACTGACACAGTAGGCCCGAGGGACTGATCTTTCTCTCTGACTCACACACACAGTAAAATGGATGCCAAATAGCATTGCCTATACCTTACCATGTATAAGCAGTGTACTGTGTGCATCCAACATAGTCAGCCCTTAAGCACCATCCTCACAACAGCCTCAGGCAAAAGGTAAGCCAGTCTCCTTAACAAAATAAATGAATGGAGTGGAATGTTCTGATAGCATATCTATGGTATTGATTCAAGAATGCAAGGGAATGAGGTGGCTCACTGGGATAGCAAATACAGCTGACAGCTCTTTGGGACAGCAGGAAGTATATTCCCAGTACTGGCCAGCCCACACCATACAGTACCACCATAGTTGACAAATACCACTGTGGTGAGCCAGATAACTGGGGTGGTCATAGGTCATATGCATAGATGTCAAAGTAGGGGTCCCATACCCACCCCCAGCCTCACCCAGCAGATCAGCTGTAGAAAACCATGCAGAAATGTTTGGCAAAGGCCCCCACATGGTGTCATCCATGAAATTCCCACCTACAGACTTTTACACAGTGATATCACAGCAGGCCTGGCAGTGGCAGTATGGCTTTGAAAGGTAAGAAGTCTGAAACTATAAATGTTTATGCCAGAACAATCTGACCTGTGGCCAATATTGTTATGCCTGTAGTCTCAAAGATAGGGCACACCACTATGCTAAATGGGACCAAAATGTTAAGCAAATATCAGCACAGTCTCTGCAAATGTGTACTGCGTACAGATGTGTCACCCCCCCATAGTCCCATAGAAATGCAGTAACATGTCCCTAGCCTTAAGCAGCATCCAGCCATCAACAAGAGTGATGGCTCAACACAAACAGAAAGCAATGTCAGTAGCACCCACAGTCCACTTCTGGTACCATCCCAGGATTGTCCACTGCTGGCAGCCTGGGAACATATGATCATCAGAATGCACTGCCTTGCAACAGATGGCCTGCATCTGTCACACCTGGCCTACAGACCTGTGGCAAATACACATGCCTCACCCACATTGCCCTGTTAGGGAGTGTCATGGGATCCATAAAACCAACATAACTTTGTGTACAAAATGCAAAGAAAGGCCATGCTGCTAACTGATAGGAGAAAACCTGCCAGTGTCAGAGAGCCAGAAATCTGGACAAAGCCATGAATAATGGGGTGAAAAAGGTCCAAAGAGAAGGACACCTTTGAAATACTGCTCTAATAATGTTATAAAGTTGATGGAATAATTGTAGTAGCAAGGAATGTCTGATGTGTATGAAGTCTGAAACTGTAATGTCACCTGTCAGTAATTCTGACTGCAAACCTGAGTGACTTGCAAAACACTTTTCCTTGAAAACCACACTTGTTTGGGTAACCAGCAAGATATATGAGTCATGACTGTGGACATTCTGTGATACTCTGTGCAGTCGACAGGAAGTGCTAGGAGTCTAAACATGGGAATGCACTCAATGCATGTAGTCCTAACCCTGGAAGATGGTGACATGTCTGCACCCACAGAACCCTGGCCCACAACGATGGGGAGTAACACACCCTTCCCTGATCACTCATCCTATGCAACATCCTGACCCCAAAATGTGGCCATCCAAGCAAAATGAGGTGGTCCATACATATATGTCAGACAAACACACACCTCCAGGCTCGTCAAACAGTTTGACACACACAAGACCCTCCAAGTGCAGTCAACCTTTGAGAAGACCCTTATGCAAAGTACTGGTAGATATAGGCAAACATATCTTACCCAGGTTACCCCCACACATATCTTATCCCCTACAAATCTATCCAGAATCTGCCTGTCACCCTGAAGATGTCTGACTTATATTACCCAACCGTGGACTGGAAATCAGAACAGGCCAAAACAAAAATGCACAGAGATTCCACCATTGTAATACATCACCAAGGTGGTGGACCATTTCCACAGCACCAGCAGTCAACTGCTTATAGGCACACCTCTCAGCAGGCTGGATTGTGTTACAGTAAGTAACATTTGGCCCATAATCCTGTATTCCTCTGGTAAATTACTGTGATGATTTGAGGAGATATGTCAGGAGGTACTGAAACAATACATGACAGCGTCAAATGGCATATATGTCAGGTGTCTGCTAAAACAAGCCCTGTAACCCTAACAACCCATACATTACAGAGAGAAATAGTCACAATCACAGTATGGCTCATTGTCTCCCCATTTTGATAGGCTATCTCCAGATATCCTGCACCAACAGGTTGAATGGTATGGCTGTAGTACAAAACAAACTGGACTGGAGTACAACAATCCCTGGAATGGAGTCCCACATGTACTACAGAAGGTCACACTGAGCATGCTGATACACTTAGAGAAATGTCAGTAGGATCTCGGAATGAATAGGCCTTCCCCACCCAGTCCACTTCCCATTGCCCTACTTTAGCAGTCCTGAAGATGTCTGTCACCATAGAAGTACCTTTCATCAGACCTTAGCCCTATAAGCTCTGTGGCACATGCGGTAACTGTGTAATACTATAGTACAAATCCCTAATTAGGAAGGAGTTCTAATCTCAGTCCTGCCAAATGTAAGCTTTTGGGTCCATTCAAACCCAATATACTTCCCCGTTCCCTACTTTAGCAGTCCTGCAGATATCATTCACCTTAGAAGTCCCTTTTGTCAAGCCTCAGCCCCACAAGCTCTGTGGCATGTGTGATAACTGCGTAACACTGTAGTACAAATAAGTAGTTAGGTAGGAATTCAAATCTCAGTCCTGGCAAATGTAAAAGTGTGTGTGTGTTTAGAACTTAAAATTTTCGGGTCCATTCAAACCCAGTACACTTCCCCTTTCCCTACTTTAGCAGTCCTGGAGATATCTGTCACCTTAGAAGTCCCTTACATCAGGCTTCAGCCTTATAAGCTCTGTGGCATGTGCGATAACTGCATAACACTATAGTATAAATAGCTAGTTGTGTAGGAGTTATACTCTCGGTCCGGACAAATGTTAAAGTGTGTGTATTTATAAGTTAAAGCTTTTGGGTCCATTTAAACCCAGTACACTTCCCCTTTCCTACTTTAGCAGTTCTGCAGATATCAGTCATTTTAGTAGTCCCTTTCGTCAGACCTCAGACCCATAAGCTCTGTGGCATGTGTGATAACTGTGTAGCACTATAGTGCAAAAAAAAATAGTTAGGTAAAAATTCTAATCTCAGTACTACCAAATGTAAAAGTGTGTTTACAAGTTAAAGCTTTTGGGTCCATTCAAACCCAGTACACTTCCCCTTTCCCTACTTCAGCAGTCCTGCAGATATCAGTCACCTTAGAAGTCCCTTTTGTCAGAATTCAATATCATAAGCTCTGTGGCACATGTGATAGCTGACTAACACTATAATGTAACTAAGCAGTTAGATAGGAGTTCTAATTGTAGTCCTGGCAAATGTAAAAGTGTGTGTATGTGTATAAAACTTAAAGCTTTTGGGTCCAGTCAAACCAAGTACACTTCCCCTTCCCTTACTTTAGCAGTCCTGCAGATATCAGTCACCTTAGAAGTCTCTTTTGTCAGACCTCACCCACATAAGCTCTGTGGCGTGTGCAATAACTGTGTAACACTATAGTACCAATAGCTAGTTAGATAGGAGATCTAGTCCCAGTTTTGCCAACTGTGTGTTTGGAAGTGTGTATATGTGTAGTTTAAAATATTTTGTGGCCTCTCTCACTCACTACATCACCCATTGCAATACTTTACAAGGGCTGCTGATGTTCCTCACCTTAGAAGTACCTTTGGACAACCTTCACCCTATAAGCTCTGTGGTGCATGCAATAAATGTGGAACACTGTAGTAGCAATAAAAAGGTAGGGGTTTTAATCTCAGTCTGGGCAAGTGTGTGTGTGTGTGTGTGTGTGTGTGTGTGTGTGTGTGTGTGTGTGTGTGTGTGTGTGTGATATATGTGTAACACTGTAGTAGCAGTAAATAGATAGATAGGGATTTTAATCTGAGTCTGGGCAAGTGTGCGTGGGTGTGTGTGAACAGTATCCTAGCTCTGGGGGGTTGTTGTGTTTGTTTGAGAACCATATCCATTGGGGGTGGGCTTTGCTACTTTTTGCTGTGGCCCACCCAGTCATGTCCCAGTGTCTATATTACAAGGCCCATATTTGTCATCCACTGTAGTGGGACCTGTAGATACTCTGCTGTCCTAAAAACATTGTGCCATGTGCAATAACTACATGACAGTATGGAATAGATAACAAGATAGGCTGCCCATCTAATCCTTGGATATCACTCCCCATTCAGTAATCATACACAAACACAGTCAGGTAGGCACCCACACCTACATCAGTAGGTGGCCAGCAAACCGACTCACAGATATAACCCACAGTGTAAAAGCAGCGGACTCCATGTCAGACTGCTGAACAGTCACAAGTGGAGTCCCACAAGTTGTGTACCTGGGGTCTCCATGTTTGGGATCTACCCATCTGAGGACCATCCCAATGCAAAGGTGCCCTAGCTGACAATGCTTGCAGATGACTACAAGATGGGTGCTATTATTACCCCCCTACGTGAGATTGACATCCTTCTCAAAGGCTTCTCTGAGACCTATGACTGTTGTCAGAACCGTGGACATAATCTCAATGCCAGATGTGCCACTGTCCCCTTTGGGTGCGACGTGGTTCCCAAAAAGTAATACATTGATGGTAGTCCAGCGAACGCTGATGTTGGCATAATGGAACTGGGAACAGTGAGCTCTCTGGTGACCACCACAGTGCCAGTGTCTTCCGAAAGTCCTTCCATGTGTCACTTCTCCTGACTCAGGGCATTGAATCTGGGAAGTAAAAGGACAGTGTTTCCATACACACTTCCCTCAGTAGGCCAATCAGTATGTACTATGGCCCATTTGCCATGTACCCCACTGGAGACCAGCAACAACAGGACAGGCTGCAAATGTACCTCACAAAGAGGATCTTAGGTACTACACACTTGCCCCATATGTACAGACTCCAACAGCTGCACTGAATCTCTTTGTCATATTAGCTACTTAGGTGTGATCTCTGCCTGACATACACAGACATGTCTGACCCAAACCTGTCAGGAATGCTACATCTGAGGAAACCAATCTGTCCACACAATATACCCCAGATACCACAACCCCATCCTCACAATCAACAGGACATGCTGGAAGGACAGGTTCACAACCCAGAGACTGGCCACGCTATGAAATAGTCGCCACATACATGTCAAGCCAAGCACATCACTGGCCCTCTTCAAGAGAAATCAGGAGGAGTGGCTGGGGAATAGAATACCCACCCTGGGGATCACTCCAGTGACTATATTCAGTAGACACACTGGGAAGTATTGTCAGGTGGCATGATGGCAGTGTATTTCCATGGGCTAGCCTTGTAAAGCCTCCATGGCCATTTGTCACATACACACCTATGACTCTTTGAACCCATGGATCTCACTACTGTCAAATATGTATGTGTGTGTGTGTGTGTGTGTGTGTGTGTGTGTGTGTGTGTGTGTGTGTGTGTGTGTGTGTGTGAAAGACAACCATTGGATGGACATGGATTCTTATTTTATGCCATGGTACACACAGTACACATTCCTAAGTCTACTGTATGAGGTCTGCTGTTCACATCAACCGTAGTGGTATCTGTAGACACTCTTCAGCCTTATAAGCCCTCTACAACAGTAAGAAATAGCATGGTATGAATAAAAAGATAGGTTGGTCTGCTAATGTCAGTACTGGCAAGTGTGTGTGTGTGTGTGTGTGTGTGTGTGTGTGTGTGTGTGCGTGGGTGTGTGTGTGTGTGTGTGTGTGTGTGTGTGTGTGTGTGTGTGTGTGTGTGTGCGTGTGTGTGTGTGTGAACAGTATTCTCTGTGTGTTTGGCTTACAGTATATCCCCTGGGGTTGAGGGCATTAGAAATATGAGGTGTGTTCCACCCATCACACTTACCATTCTCCACTATACTAGAGCTGATGTCAACCACCATAGACTGAGATACAACTCCTCAGCCCTATAAGCTGTGAGGCACATGCAAGAACTGTTACACAGACCTAGGAAATGTGTGCAGATACAGCTGTATCCTGACACTGACATGGTTGATGTGTTACTACACTGCCATACTCCTTGTCGGTGATGTCTGCAGGGCAACATCCTGCTGAAACACAGACACCTGATACACAAACTGAATACGGCATGTGAGAACACATTTGCTTAGTGTTACTAACATCAATAATGAATCATGGCTGAAAAGGTATACACACAGACACACACACACACACACACACACACACACACACACACACACACACACACACACACACACACACACACACTGATGTGTACCCATTGCAAATGCCAGATGACAGTACCTTACACAGCCTAATATAGCTACACTATACTAAAGTCACCCTGTGCTTCAGACCCATATAAGCATGTCCCTGCATTGATGGTGTGGATGGCATGGATGTGGCACAGGTATCATCATATGCACAGGGTGTTGTGTGGGTTTGCCAGAAGCCTAGGCTAGGCCACATGATTGACATCATGTGTCTGTGTTTGAGAGTGCTCATTAAATGGGCAGTGCAGGGGTGGTGCGTGTGTGTGTGTGTGTGTGTGTGTGTGTGTGTGTGTGTGTGTGTGTGTGTGTGCGTGTGTGTGTGTAGAGGTGACTTTTCTAGGAGGTGACTTTTCTGATGGTGATGTGTGTGTGTTTGCACACAGTTATGCCATGTGGGCACCCTACAAAGAGGTATGTTGGACGGCTGTGGGCCGTACATGGCAGTGTGTACAGTTCTCCATCTATGGCCACGGAAACAGGAACTGGGCCTGCCGAGGGTATCACCGGCACCATTAGGGCCGAGTCCAGATGCAGTACTACTCCCCGCTGGTGACTTCTGCTTGCTGGATCTGCATCCCTGTTGGGACAGGCCAGGATCACACGCCCATGGCCTGCTGTATCATGACATGGGCAGCACACCCCCTTCAGTAGTGCTAGTGATACTGTCAGCAGTAGTGCTGGTGGTACTGTCAGCATGGGAATGTGATAGTGCATGGCCACATAGACCCTCTGTTGATCATGGTGCTGCCCTACAGCCACATGGCTGCTGGCAAGTGTCCACCAAATGAGCACAGATATTCCACAGTGGAGGAGTGCCAAGGTCTCCCCTACCATTTATCCATGACCCCAGTATGCTCACAGATGGCTGCAGTGAGTTCATATTGCCACAGACACTAGGGATGTGCTCATCCATGACCCTGCGTATACGTCTGGTATTATGTTCATTACGTGCCTGTGCCCTCATGACAGCCTGAAACATGCATCTGGTGACTACTTCCATGGCACTTGCAACAGGGGCATGACGGGCTGCAATCCTTTTCTGAGTATCCCTGTCCATCTGGCTGTGTGGGACCTCACCAGCCCTCTGGCTATGGCTAGTGCCTGCACCCTCACATGCCATAGTCACCACAGTAGCCTGTTCCATCCCACCACCTGCCAACTGTCCATTATCATTGGCCACTGGTGACAAGGTATGTGTGGGTACTGTGACTGTGTGTGGGGATGGGGTTGACAGTAGTGGGATGCCAACAGACAGCACAGTATCAGCCCCTGACAACCCCACCTGTGCCTCAATATGAGTATCATCATGGTCAGATTCTTCAGAGACACTGACATCAGTATCAGATTGGGAGGGACCGCAGCCACCATGTCCACCTGTGAGGGAAAAACAACATATGTAAATTACTACTGGCACTATAAGGTTTACTGGCACAAACACACGCACACACGCACACACGCACACACACACACACACACACACACACACACACACACACACACACACACACACACACACACACACACACACACACACACACAGGTGAGGTGCCTCAAAGGCATCGCACAGACCTCACATTAGTTGACTGAAGGCATTCATGACACACAGTCAAACAATAACATACACACTCTGGACAGACCCTCAGCATCATGCAGTGCAGCCCATTTCAATTACCATTACTAGTAATATATACCTCTGGGAATACGTGAGTGGTGTTAGTAAGTGATGGCCCTTCACCTAGCACACACTGCATCCATGTAAATTATTACTGTTCACCTATATAGCACTGTGGCAACTCCAACGGTACATACCCCCAACTGTACAGTGTGTTGCTGAATGTCTACATGTATGGATCATATGTTTGGTCTGTTCCTCATAACTCCTGTGTTTGTCTGATACATTACTGTGTTGGCCTCTGGATTGGTGACACTAAGTAATGTCCTAATTGGAGGTGCAAACTCCATAGCCTGCAGTACATGTATTTTAAAACAAAGCCAGTTACTCAACCAACTTCCTAAGCTTACAGTGGATATAGTAAGGATACACACACCCATTAACATGCTAGGTTATTGTGATATATCACGAGACCTCAAAAATTAGGTCATAACATTGCCATCATTTCATATGACATATAACCTGTGCAATCCAACTGAAGAACATACACATCAGTTACAGGTAACATCTGGTAACTGAAATGGGTACAATAGGCTGGCTGCATGAATGCACACAGCCTTAAAGTAATACTGTTAAAGCAACTTTTGATTTAATCACATAATGCAGTCCTCTTGGAAAGTGTCTATCAGCATGGCACATCTTGACTTGCCAATATTTGCACACTCTCCCTTGCAAAACACCTCCAACTATGTCAGATTGCAAGGGCATACCCTGTGCACTGCCCTCTTCAGGTTACCCTGCATATATCCTTTTGGATGTAGGTGTGGCCTCTGACTCTCCCACTGCAGAATGTTGCATGTGTTCTGGTGAAACCATCCTTTCATTGATGTGGATGTATGGTTTATGCCATTGTTGTGTGGAAAGGTGGAATTCCTCACCATCCACAGCTATGTGGCAGACACCAGAACATTTTGGATCCACAAGGGACCAGTGTTTGGAACTGTTCATAATCCCCTCTAACTTGGCTACAACCCCAGTTCCAGCTTGTGAACAGCAACCCCAAAGCAGGACACTGCCATCACCATGCTTCACCGGGGGGGGTGGTGTTGCTGTTGTGCGGATGTGCAGTGGTGATATTGTGCCAAACACACCTGTCAGAATTTTGGCCAATGACTACATGTGATGCCATATTACCATAATACATGTTCCCACTTGCTTTTTTGAGACCTGATGTGTTGTTTTCAGACTTTCACCAGGCCTGGATATTGTTCGGTGTGAGGAACTTCTGCCATGTTCCAACCCTACCCTATAGACAGGACACATGGAAACCATGGATGGTTGTTGTGACATGTAGTACACACCCAGTACTTGCTGGTGATTCCTGGTACTCCTTCACTGTTGCTGTAGGGTTCCTGGCAGCCTTCCTGGTGAGTTTTTGTCTTGTATTCTCATAGACTTTGGTGGGATGTCCACTCCTTTGCAATGTCACTGTAGCCCCATATTTTTGCCACCTTTTGATGACTGTCTGCACTGTGTTCCATGGTATGTGTAATGCTGTGGAAATGTTTGGGTACCCTTCTCCAGGCTGATACATCTCAAACATGTGGTTCCTTAGCAGCTTCATCAGCTCTATGTGAACCATGGCTGTTGCTGTAGCAGGCAACTGGGTATATGTTAGGATAATCGTGGTAGGACAGCTGACTGTTAGTCGCTGTTAATCAAAGAGTCTCTGTAATTGATGGCTGTTGTGCTGTAGTTATATCATAAAGCTGCCTCAACATAGTACTAGCTTCAGCCTGTGCACACATATGCATCTAGGTTGCTGTACTATTTTTATGTGTCATTATTGTTCCCCTAATAGATTTGTTTGCTTTACAATTGAATTGTACAGGTTATAGGTCACATGAAAGGTTGGCAGTATTCTGAACTTGTCTATTGTGCTCTCATTTTTGTATATCACACATACCTGGCATTCTAACAGGTGTGTACACCATTTATATGCACTGTATACCACTAATTTCTACAATATGACCCTAGCTTTGGGCCTTTGTCCCCCTATTCTGTAGGTCTTTGTCTAGGTGTCCTGCAATGACAGGTTGTGAGGTTTGCTACAGATATGTAACATCTCCTACAAATAGGCCCCTGTCATGACCACCATGATGCAATGCAGTAAACATCACCACAGGTGAACATGCAGATATTACCAAATGGCTGAGTGTAACAGTTGTGTGCATGGTCACTTGCATTAACTTTAGCATGCCTGAGGTACTGGTGAGCCACAATAGGGGAACCCCACACTTACTGGGTTCAGGCTGCTGTCCCATGAGCAGACCAGAGGGACTTATGTAGTTGTGAGGGAGAGGTATTGTCAGAAGATTTACATTAGGCATTGTTACAAGATGAATGCTATGTTTCTGCACAGGTACAGTATGCACTATGATATTACACAATTTGCTGTCCTTCACCATAGCTGTGCATGTTTGTGCATTACTACACTCCACCCACTAATCCATTTTGCACTGGCATATGCATCTAGAGACTCTGTAGAAGACAGTTTAAATGCTACCTCATTACATTGATGTTCACTTTGGCCTTACCTGGATGCTCCTCGCCTGTTACCTGGGTGCCACCTACATACACAACTGTTGTTTCCCTTGTTTGAGTTTATGTGAGGGTACCCAAGTGTTGGCAAGGAGCTCCTCTGTCAGCGTAAGTGGGCCTGTGTGGCTGGCTCCCCACCAGTAGCAGTACAGTCCTTCGCTACATCAGCAGCCCTTTGACATATCAGGTCAGTTGCTCTATGCCTGACCTGATCATTTGTGCGTCCGTGGTGGCCCAACACGTTCACTCTGTGGATGATCTCATCTGACAGCGCAGTCTGCTCCTGCAGATTTTGCAGGCTACAGCCAGAAAGGATGGCATAGTTTAAGATTACAGCTTCTCTGATGGCTGCTGTCTCTGCATCGGTGTAAAGCATTTGCTGCTGCCCAGCACCTGGAGGACATACACAGGGAAACACATCACAGGACCTCAGACATTGCCCAGAGTTCTTTACAGATCCAGCACATGCATATGGACTATAATTAACCACCACTTACAAACATATCATATCCCTGTACCTGGCAGCACTGTATGAACATGCATTGTACTTGTGGTCCTGATGTGTCATGCTCCCCCCAATCAGGGCCAGTACATTGCATAAACCACCATTCATCATTCCCATTTGTGTAGAGGGATGACAGTGGCCATGTTCCTTGCAGATGGGATGTCAATGGTGCTCAGGCTTTGCTTGCATACAGTGTGTAATGGAGCTGGAACCATATGCCTGGTTTCATGTAGGATGCAGGAAGGAATGTTATCAGGCCCCAAGGGGACTTGCTTTTGTTAACTTTGATTAGGCACTTTGCACCTGATCTATGATTATGAGGTGAGGTGTTCGTGTGCTGTGCATATCCACCTATGATGGTGATCCAGGGTGGTGATGTTTGCCCTAAACCTGTCTGCAGCAGGTTGTCTGCAGCTATGGTGTGTGTGTATGTGCTGTGACTGACCACCATTCCAGAGTGGGTTAGGTTGGTGCCTCTGAGACTGCAGAAATATGTGACTATGGCCTTGTGATTGCCCTTAGTGGGTGTGTCCAATTTCTACTTAAAGTTAGCCTTACAGTAATCCACCGGTGACCTATTATGCTCATTCAGACAAAGGCTGACATTGCTGCCCAGTTGGTGCCTGCTACTAATTTGCCCTGTTCAACCAATATAGCATCACATTAAGTGCTTTGTGCACTGCTGCTGTCCAGCAAAGGTGTTTTCTCTACTTTGTTGGAGACAGGTTTTACAAGTATGGTATTGCTGAGGCCATACAGCTATGTGGGTCGTCATATATCTGTTTGTAGTAGGAATGGATACAGAGTCAGAACACAGATGGCCACCTCTACAATTTCAAAATGATACTCATGCGTATTATACTACCCATGTCTGTGTCAGGGCAATGACTACACCAGTAGCTGTAGAAGTGTAACTCTGTTGGATTCACAGACACTAAAGTTACACACTTGTGCAACATGTACAACTTATGCACCTGATGTTTTGCATCCCATATCAGTAGTTATGAGGCAGCCTTTCACCTACCCATACATACCCATGCACAGGTAATACCTGCTACACATTTCTGTTCTTTGTCAGTATGGCACATTGTAATGACAGTCTTGCTGCTCAGTTAGTCATGTCAACCTGTTAGGGCAGGACATATGTAGGACAACCCACATGCATGGTGGGTTATGGGCCGCAATTAGTGATGCTTTCTTCATATTGCTATAACACACATATGTCATGTGATTCTGCAGTAACCTTTGCATTCACAGACATTTATTTATTATTTTATTTTACATTTGTTGATCAGGATAGTCCGACTGGATTCATGTCCCTTTTCAGCGGAGGCCCAGGGAGAAAAGCTCCAAGGTAAGCAGATACAATAAAAACAATGAAAACATATTAGACAAAGAATACATAAGCAAACATACCCTGGAGGATGTCTGATGTTCATATGGCAGGCAGAGAGGTGAAAGGCTAGGTGTGTGGTAGTGAGGTTAGGAACTGTTAATGTAGTGAGTATGACTAGTATGGGGACAGAGCTAGATGATATGCTGAACAGAGGAAAGGTGGATATATTGTGTGTGCCAGAGACCAGATGGAAGGGGTGTACAACTGTGTGTATTGGAGTCGGTTACAAATAGTTCTATCACGGTGTGTATGGGAGGGGAAAGGGTGTAGGTGTTAACCTGAAGTAACATTATGCCAAGAGTGTTTGTGGAGGTGATAAGAGTGTTGGGTAGAGTGATGTTCAGGAGGCTGGGAATTGATGGTGCAATATTGACAGTTGTTAGTGCGTGTGCACCTTGAGTGTGAGGGAGAGATGAAGACATGAGTACAGGCAGGATGTGGGTGGTGGGGAAGAGTGTCATGTGTGATTTTTGACAGACAAGTACCATTAAGAATTATAGGGTAGGTCAAGAAGAGGGTAGTGAGACCAGCTATGTTATATGGGTTGGAGACATTGGCATTGAAAAAAGATGCACAAGTCAGAGCTGGACATAGTAGAGTTACTGATGGTATGATTTGCACTGGATGTGGCCTAGCAGTGTCACAGTCAGTATTGTGCAACACACACTCCAGTAGTGGTCATATGTGAGGCATCCTTTCCTGGGGTGACTCAGGGCCCTGAGCTGTGTTCTATGTCACTGCAGATAGACACAGTTTCTATGGCCATAGATTCTGCTCAGCAATACATCAGTGCAGCATGTGTTGTTGAGACATATTATTGTTTAAACTTACTATTTTCCATGTTTTCATGCCCCCTACTACATTCCATGACAGGCTTAATTGTTTGACATAGCTGTGTTTTTTTGTTTTCAGTTCAGTTGGTATATTCCATCAGTCTCAGTGTGCGTGTCCGTCTGTGTGTGTGTGTGTGTGTGTGTGTGTGTGTGTGTGTGTGTGTGTGTGTGTGTGTGTGTGTGTGTCTCTGAGACAGATATAGGCTATACATCTGTTTTGTATAGGCAGCATCTTGCCTTTCGTAGATAATGCTCATGAGCAGCTGATGGCCTGTGCACTAATTGGAGCCCCGCACTTGCTGTCTGCATGTGAAACAGCTGTGGTATTATTCCCATACCCAATAGCATGGAAACACACTCCTATAACTGAGTACTTCATGTGGGCGTTGCCCCATTTCCTTGCCTGGGAGGAGTACTTCATAGAGGTGTGTGATGAACAGCATTACAGAGTGTGGTTGGGAATACCGCTTACAACAAACACTGTGCAGACAGCCCAACAAACTGGGGGAGAATGTTCCAGACATAGGGACAGAATGTAAGTATTGCTGTTATACAGTTAAAGTAATGCTAGTTTGAAAGGGTCTGTGTGGATATGGTTGCTCTGCATGAATTTAAGTCTGATAGTGTTATGTGGTTGATGTAACTCTCAACTGTAGGGCTATCCTCAGACTGCCCAGAGTTTGGACTGTTATATTTGGTATGTTACTCACACATTTTTTGGCCTTTGAAATTCAGTAGCATACTCTGAGGATTTCAGTCAGTAAATGCTAACATCCATGTGTGTTTCTGACTTCATACCCCTCAGAACAGATATGTTACAACAACCCTGTTACACCAGCAACTTTCTCAGTTTATGACAGCAATATGTCAATAATGCTCCTGTGTTTGGGCCTCTGCCCCCAAGTATGTCAGGCTTTGCCTGTATGTAATGCTGTAAGAGATGTATAGGTATAGTATATCATTTTATAGTGACCTCACTCCAGATATCATCCCAGTGATGTATCAGACTGCCAGACATGTTATATGTAGAATGCCTTATATATGAGGACGAAGCCTGGACATTCTGTGGGACTCCTTGCAGTTGAGAGGACTGTTTATTTCTGGCAATTGTTGACAGACTGTCAGGACTGTGTAGCAATGTATTTCAAATGTGTTATTTGGCTTGTGTAGGGAGGGTGTAGATGTAAGTGTTGAGGGTCCTTTTCTATCTGACTTTGCATGCTGATCTAGCTTCTGGTGCTCTGTCAGCTATGTATGTTTGTAGGGGCAGACTGAGACATGTCCCATACCACAGTGAGGCATCAGGCTACACTGTGAATTGGGCCAGTATATATAGGGATAGTCTGTGAGTGGCAAACATGATGATGATTTTGTTCGCACAGTCCATATACTCTACTGTTCCTGTAGATTGCCAGTATGTCACTTTGAATGTGGTGAGAATGGTTCTGGGTATGCAATTTCATGCTGGTGTCTGTTGGTCAGTGCTGTTACATCTCTGTAGTGCCTGATATATTTGCAACTACATGTGTATTCCCCCATAGCAAAATTGGGTTTGTGTTGTGTCAGTCTGCCTGTAGTTTAGATAGGACTTGGTGACATGCCTAGGAGCACACTATAGTTTCCCTACTGTGATGTTATGTCCCAATATTTATCAGATGTACTGTTGCCTCACCCCCATATGTGTTGTGTATATCTGCCACATCAGTGGGATGATGTGATTTATGGGAATGAGTAGTGGGGAGTAATTTGGTTTTGGACTTGGGCTATTCCAGTCAATATATGGTACAACAGACAGGAGGGTGTTACTGCATCAAGTGTGACACCTTATCTACTCCAGTATTTGGGATATGTTCCCAGTTTCATAGCTCCCCCCCCCCACACTTGGTCAGGCTTGGTCCAAATGTGTTGCACTAAGGAGTTCTGTGCATATCTCTCGACTGGCCACATTGTTTCAGACTGTCCAGGATTATTGCTCATATGTATGTTCTGTTCCACAGAATCATTATTTTAATTTCTGTGGTAATTCACTGTGATGATGTGAAGATTTCTGTCTGTAAATGATGACATACATATACATTTCAGTTTCAGAACTCACATCCTTCTGAACATGTATGCTGACATGAACCCTGTCACTGTAGGAACATTCTACATTTATAACTGCAGTACATAGGTTATGTCCCTGTTTTTGGACCATTGTCCCCCCATTTTGACAGCCTGTGTCCAGAAAAATTATTGCACTAAGATGTGTAGAGGTATGGTGCTGGGTAGGACTGCACTACATGTTATGGACATATATATATATATATATATATATATATATATATATATATATATATATATATATATATATTATTCCTTTTTTGATATCTACACATGTTTATGTAACAATATATATATATATATATATATATATATATATGTATGTATATATTCTATACATATTTGTTTTATATGTATAGCTCCATATATCTGATGCATATACGTTTTCATATTTGTCTATCACTGTACACATCTATACATGTATATTTATATATACTAAACATGACTGATTCCATAGTGTTTGTTCCCCACTATTCTATACCTGTACTGAATGATATATTTGGAAAAACAGCATTCTTTATTAGAGATTGGATGGTGTAGTTGTACATTGTTCTGACTATGGTGTACAAGGTTTTGGATCCAAGACTTGGCAGGGCTGATTATTTTGTTACTGAGCAGAACAGTGGCTGATGGGTTAAATGGGAAACTGCTTAATCTGTGCAGGCATAGCTTAGTGTCCCGCAAACTCGCTTGCTGCCCTTAATGCTGCTTACTGCCGCTTGCTCCCACTTACTCCCATGCTAATTTCTTTAAAAGAAAAGAAAAAAAGGTGATAGGAAAGTGGTGTAAAAGGGGCACACAGAGCAAAAAAACAATATGAAAGATAGCTAGGGGTATGCAGGATGGGTGTTGGGAAGGTCCATACCTGTCCATTTCTGATACAGCAATAGTTGTGCATTTGTAAAGAATTTGGAGGTGAATTTGGACACTCAAACCCCTGAGAGAGGAGTGAAGACAACAGTAATGTGTTGTTAAGCCAATTAGACCAGATTACATGTATCCACTGGGCACATGTGCGAAATGGACAGCTATGTATCAGTGACACACTAACCCACGCACGTTCAAGCTTGCACGGCCCAACAGCAGAACAGGAACAAACAAGAGCCAGCAACAGGTTCCCAAATGCTTTTAAAGGTAAAATAGTGTCAAGACACATACACTCTCCATAACCTCTTCAGTGAGGATAACAGCCATAATAATTAATCAAAATCAGATTTAAAGACATACTACACAATGAAACCTAACTGATAAGTAGGAATTCTTAAATGCACAAACAGTGCATGAATAATACAATTTAAATGTAAAGCCCAAATGTGGTGTTGAATAACTAACAAATATATATATATATTATTAATATATATATATAAAAATACATATATAAAAAAACCCATTACAAATGGTCATTCAAACCTGGAGAAAAAAGAGCTATATTTGTTAGTTATTCAACACCACATTTGGGCTTTACATTTAAATTGTATTATTCACTTAAATTCAGCTATGTATCAGGCAATATTTTTTGTAGGAACAGATTGCCACTTTTTTTTTTTTTTTTTTTTTTTTTTTGAGAAGGTGAGAGTGGGATGTTGGGGAAGAATAGTAGGTGTATTTGGGGATGTAGGTTGGGTAGGAAGACAGACAGAACATAATACAGGGCTGGTATATGACATGTGGAGGGTAAACACCTTGGAAGGGGAGGGTGGTTGGGAATTGGACACCCACGAGCCCCCAGATGGATACAGTGGGACTGAGGTCCCTACCCATGGGCAGTCACCACTTCACCTTTATGGCCCCAAAGGTGTCTGTGCTGGTGGCTGTGCAGGAGGGGCAAGCTGACCCTCAAGATATGCCATGTGGCCCTCAAGCTGGCATAGCTGGTCTCTGAAATCCTTTCAAAGCTTGCTATGCACCAATCCCCAGACCTGACGATGGGTGACAGTGTCCTGTCCACGCCCGCTCCCGGAGGGGGAAATGAGCTCCATCCCCTGAGGTGGTTCCACCCAAAGGTGGTGCAGGACCAGTGGATGAGGAGGTCCCAGGATGGGTACCAGATGTGCTGGGGCCCAGTGCCATGGCCAGTTGAGGCGGGACAGGCGGACCTGCTGAGATCGGCCTTCCCAGACATGCTATGCTGTTGAGGTTTTACAACATATGTTGGTTAGTCATGAACAACACATTCCATGATTAGTTATAACAGCATGCATGGGTGTTCCCATTAACCCAAAACAACAGATTTGAAGCAGTTGCATAGCAGCCTGAACACATGCATATATGGAATCACAGTGGACATTATAATGGCATGCAGGTTACATTGATAGCAACAGGCCACCAATGATAGTATTTGAACAGGGAACATTAATAATCAAATGTTTAAATATTTGTAGAACAATAGGACACATGTCCCAACAGTAAGTTTGGTGAAAAACATACCTGTTGATTTATGTGTTTAGATTATTGGTGCAGATAGGGTGGGAGAGAGAGATGTCAATTAACAACTGTATAGGCTTCAATTGCTTACAGTTTTAATGATCATTGCTCTAATCATTACTCTGCAGGGATTACCTCACTTTACATCGACTTATGGCCTTGGTTTGGGCAGTGGTATGTTTGCACACATTGTATAATTACAGCCTTCTTACAGCTCATTTATACCTTTTCTTACCTGGCAGACCTGTGGAGGAAATTACTGTTAACACTACCTGACTGTTTCTACCCCAATTCACATAGTCAGGGTTACATACATGCACTCATACTGTGTGTGTGTGCTACTGCCATACTCCACCATGATTTCTATAAGTCACCGTGGGTGTTGGCAGCAGTGACCACTAGCTGTGACAAAGTGACACTTGAGGGATATTTCTTGGAGGAGACTACTTGGTGTATGTACGTATCTTGCTGTCATTTGTAGTCTTGGGGTTGTACAGTGGGGTTTTGTACACAGTGTATGATTACAGCCTTCTTACAGCTCATTTATACCTTTTATTACCTGGCAGACCTGTGGAGGAAATTACTGTTAATGCTACCTGACCGTTTCTACCCATATTCACATAGTCACGGTTCCATATGTGTACTCATACTGTGTGTGTGTGTGTGTGTGTGTGTGTGTGTGTGTGTGTGTGTGTGTGTGTGTGTGTGTGTGTGTGTGCTACTGCCATACTCCTCCTTGATTTCTATCAGTCACCCTGAGTGTTGGAAGCAGTGACCACTAGCTGTGACAGCGTGACACTGAGGAACATTTCTTGGAGGAGACTACTTGTTGTATGTACTTATCTTGCTGTCATTTGCAGCCTTGGGGTTGAACATGGGGTGTTGTACATGGTGTATAATTACAGCCTTCTTACAGCTCATTTATACCTTTTCTTACCTGGCGGACCTGTGGAAGAAATTTCTGTTAATACCTGACTGTTTCTACACATATTCACATATTCTTGGGTGAGATTATGTGTACAGCTTTATACCAGTCCCGGGATTCAAGCCATGCCTGTTTGTGCTAAAAGCTATAACAATGGTATGTTTCAGCACAATGAGCTATTGGGAAACTGTTGTTGCTTTCTTGACTGTTTTCTGTATAATACTCTCTTGTTTGGACAATCTGCTTTGTAATTATGACATTCATGCATGGCAGATAGTTCTTATACTGTGTATTTATACCTTCACATATTAGAGTATGGAAAACAATAGTTAACACAACATTACTATTCAGGGATAAGATCTTGATGCATGGAACATTTCTTATAGTTAATCTGTTTTACAACTCCACAATCTTTGTCAGATGAGCCTCAATTAATTAATGCTGTCAGAGCCATAGTTGCTGTGCAGAACTGGTACACATTTGGATTCATACTACAACACAGCAAAGTAAACACAACAGTCTGGGGTTTTGATTTTTATTGACAGGTGCTGACACTTTAAATGATAAATATCCTGTACGTCAGTATTACTCTGCTAATGTCTCATTTATTCAGTAGAAACAATACACATTTCTAACTACTAGCAGCAGTTCTGTTTATTTTCCCTGACTACTACAAGCTAGATGTGTACTCACCAGCCTCTTAAAGCAGCCTTAGCAGCCTGCTGGCATGGGCACCCACGTTTACAGCCCTCTCATCTGCAGATATACAGAAAATAGAGAAACATTTATGCATACCTATCCATCTCATACTTAGGCTGGACTTTGTTACACAATAATTGATACTGATACTTACACACTGTTGGGACATTCTGTGCCCGAGCATCTTGGATCCACTGGTCCAAGAGGTCCCTCTTTCTATGCTTCAGGTCAGCATAATGAATAGACTTGATTGGAGCCTAAACCGCGAATGACTGCATGCTAAGCAAAAGCTCTAACCACTACGCTATTTCACTTTGAAGATTTTGTCTGTATATTTCTATTTAGCTCCTTCGGATGTTTAAGCTATGCTATACACAGCTGCAAAACATGCACACCTGCTCAGCTACTCTTACACTTTATTGGGAATGGAAAAAAAAATAAACGTGTTTTATTTTTATTTACTTTAGGGGTATGCACATTGCTTTCTGCCTCTTAGGGCAGGACATCTGGACAATTACATCATACAGGGGGTATTATTTTACATGTTCCTCTCAGGAACATGCTTACTTTTTTGGTATGCCAGCATGTACACTGGCATACCATCGTGGCCATATATATGTGCTGGACCATTGTGGGGGGGGTGCTTCTGTGTGTATTCTAATGTATTTTGTCCACAGACACTGTTATGCTGTGATAGTAGTGTGCACAGACACTGTTAGTCACTTTAGAATTGCCGTACGGCAATTCTAGAGTGCAGGGGGCATATGTACTGTGCGAGCAATGATCAGACATGACACCTGCACTCGTTCATGGATCATGCACATGCAGATTATACAGCAGTGCACCTTCATGAATATGCAAGGCACCCTGCTGTGATGCACTGACACAATCTGCTCTGTGCAGGAATAGCACTATTCCTGCATGGAGTTTTATGAATCCCAGGCATAGTGTTGTGGTACAATGTACACTTACCAGTATCCATGTGTTCAAATATAGTGCTTGATATGTACAATCTTTGAGCAACACAGAAGCCCAATAATGTTCCACCACTCAGGTTCAGATTAGATGTGCAGTTACTTTTATTTTCTACCCCATTAAATATCTCTACCCTTACTTTTGTGGTTAACAAAGTCTCCGAAGAACAACACATTTAGCACCCAATACTATACTAAGCACTACAGTTAGAACCTATCAGTGGCTGCTCTTCCTATTGGATTGCAGGACTGCAGCCCCCCCATTTGAAAACCAAAACAAAACAAAAAAAAATCACTCATGCATAATTAGAAACTTGAATCCTGACTGCTCTTTCACCAGTCCAGATTGAGAAAAGGCAGCAGTCTTACACATGCTCCAGAAGTCTATGCAGTTACAGCCGCATAGACCAGAAGGGGATTGGACTGCAAGGTCTGCAGTCTGAACTTGGCATCAGCATTCCAGAAAACAAGTATGTGTGCTCAGCCAGAAACTGAACTCGCTAGCTGAAAGTCTGCTTTCTGCATAAGGATGGGCTGCTTACTGAGGAGTTATTGCTGCAAATGGACTGATTAGAAATGCTGAAAAGAAATGGCTGCTTTCTGTAAAAGGACGGGCTGCTTAGAAATGCAGGTACTTGCTTTCAGGGCTTGCAACAGGTGTGTGTGTGTGTGTGTGTGTGTGTGTGTGTGTGTGTGTGTGTGTGTGTGTGTGTGTGTGTGTGTGTGTGTGTGTGTGTGTGTGTGTGTGTGTGTGTGTGTGTGTGTGTGAACACTATAGCTGAATGGCTGCTTTCTGCATGTGGACAGGCTGCTTACTGAGGAGTTATGTCTTCAAATTGACTGCTTAGAAATGCTGAAGAGAAATCGCTGCTTAGAAATGCAGGTACTTGCTTTCAGGGCTTGCAACAGGTGTGTATGTGTGTGTGTGTGTGTGTGTGTGTGTGTGTGTGTGTGTGTGTGTGTGTGTGTGTGTGTGTGTGTGTGTGTGTGTGTGTGTGTGTGTGTGTGTGAGTGTGTGTGTGTGCATGTGTGTGTGTGTGTGTGTGTGTGTGTGTGTGTGTGTGTGTGTGTGTGTGTGTGAAGTCTCTAGATGAACGGCTGCTTTCTGCAAGATGATGAGCTGCTTACTGAGGAGTTATGGCTGCAAATGGGCTGCTTAGAAATGCTGAAGAGAAACGGCTGCTTTCAGCATGAGGACGGGCTGCTTAGAAATGCAGGTACTTGCTTTCAGGGCTTGCAACAGGTGTGTGTGTGTGTGTGTGTGTGTGTGTGTGTGTGTGTGTGTGTGTGTGTGTGTGAGAGAGAACTCAATGGCTGCTTTCTGCATGTGGACAGGCTGCTTACTGAGGAGTTATGGCTGCAAATGGACTGCTTAGAAATGGTGAAGAGAAATGGCTGCTTAGAAATGCAGGTACTTGCTTTCTGGGCTTGCAACAGGTGAGTGTGTGTGTGTGTGTGTGTGTGTGTGTGTGTGTGTGTGTGTGTGTGTGTGTGTGTGTGTGTGCTTTCTGAATGATGATGGGCTGCTTACTGAGGAGTTATGGCTGCAAATGGACTGCTTAGAAATGCTGAAGAGAAACGGCTGCATAGAAATGCAGGTACTTGCTTTCTGGGCTTGCAACAGGTTTGTGTGTGTGTGTGTGTGTGTGTGTGTGTGTGTGTGTGTGTGTGTGTGTGTGTGTGTGTGTGTGTGTGTGTGTGTGTGTGTGTGTGTGTGTGAAGTCTCCAGATGAATGGTTGCTTTCTGCATGATGACGGGCAGCTTACTGCATGAGGAATGAGGACAGGCTGCTTACTGGGGAGTTATGGCTGCAAATGGGCTGCTTAGAAATGCTGAAGAGAAACGGCTGCTTTCAGCATGAGGACGGGCTGTTTAGAAATGCAGGTACTTGCTTTCAGGGCTTGCAACAGGTGTGTGTGTGTGTGTGTGTGTGTGTGTGTGTGTGTGTGTGTGTGTGTGTGTGTGTGTGTGTGTGTGAGAGAACTCAATGGCTGCTTTCTGCATGTGGACAGGCTGCTTACTGAGGAGTTATGGCTGCAAACTGACTGCTTAGAAATGCTGAAGAGAAATTACTGCTTAGAAATGCAGGTACTCGCTTTCAGGGCTTACAACAGGTGTGTATATGTGTGTGTGTGTGTGTGTGTGTGTGTGTGTGTGTGTGTGTGTGTGTGTGTGTGTATGTGTGTGTGAAGTCTCCAGATGAACGGTTGCTTTCTGAATGATGATGGGCTGCTTACTGAGGAGTTATGGCTGCAAATGGACTGCTTAGAAATGCTGAAGAGAAACGGCTGCATAGAAATGCAGGTACTTGCTTTCTGGGCTTGCAACAGGTTTGTGTGTGTGTGTGTGTGTGTGTGTGTGTGTGTGTGTGTGTGTGTGTGTGTGTGTGTGTGTGTGTGTGTGTGTGTGTGTGTGTGTGTGTGTGTGTGTGTGTGTGTGAAGTCTCCAGATGAATGGTTGCTTTCTGCATGATGACGGGCAGCTTACTGCATGAGGAATGAGGACAGGCTGCTTACTGGGGAGTTATGGCTGCAAATGGGCTGCTTAGAAATGCTGAAGAGAAACGGCTGCTTTCAGCATGAGGACGGGCTGTTTAGAAATGCAGGTACTTGCTTTCAGGGCTTGCAACAGGTGTGTGTGTGTGTGTGTGTGTGTGTGTGTGTGTGTGTGTGTGTGTGTGTGTGTGTGTGTGTGTGTGTGTGTGTGTGTGTGTGTGTGTGTACTCTCTAGCTGACCAACTACTTTCTGCATGAGGACAGGCTGCTTACTGAGGATTTATGGCTCCAAACGGACTGCTTAGAAATGCTGAAGAGAAAAGGATGCTTAGAAATGCAGGTGTGTGTGTGTGTGTGTGTGAGAGAACTCAATGGCTGTTTCTGCATGTGGACAGGCTGCTTACTGAGGAGTTATGGCTGCAAATGGACTGCTTAGAAATGGTGAAGAGAAATGGCTGCTTAGAAATGCAGGTACTTGCTTTCTGGGCTTGCAACAGGTGAGTGTGTGTGTGTGTGTGTGTGTGTGTGTGTGTGTGTGTGTGTGTGTGTGTGTGTGTGTGTGTGTGTGTGTGTGAAGTCTCCAGATAAACAATTGCTTTCTGCATGATGACGGGCTGCTTACAGAGGAGTTATGGCTCCAAACAGACTGCTTAGAAATGCTGAAGAGAAACGGCTGCTTAGAAATGCAGGTACTTGCTTTCAGGGCTTGCAACAGGTGTGTGTGTGTGTGTGTGTGTTTGTGTGTGTGTGTGTGTGTGTGTGTGTGTGTGTGTGTGTGTGTGTGTGTGTGTGTGTGTGTGTGTGTGTGTGTGTGTTAACTCTCTAGCTGAACGGCTGCTTTCTGCTTGAGAACAGACTGCTTACTGAGGAGTTATGGCTGCAAACAGACTGCTTAGAAATGCTGAAGAGAAACGGCTGCTTAGAAATGCAGGTACTTGCTTTCAGGGCTTGCAACAGGTGTGTATATGTGTGTGTGTGTGTGTGTGTGTGTGTGTGTGTGTGTGTGTGTGTGTGTGTGTGTGTGTGTGTGTGTGTGTGTGTGTGTGTGTGCTGAACAACTGCTTTCTGCCTCAAGACGGGCTGCTTACTGAGGAGTTATGGCTGCAAACAGACTGCTTAAAAATGCTAAAGGGAACTGGCTGCTTAGAAATGCAGGTACTTGCTTTCAGGGCTTGCAACAGGTGTGTGTCTGACCTCTCCAGCTGAATGGCTGCTTTCTGCATGAGGAATGAGGACGGGCTGCTTACTGAGGAGTTATGGCTGCAAACGGACTGCTTAGAAATGCTGAAGAGAAACGGCTGCTTAGAAATGCAGGTACTTGCTTTCAGGGCTTGCAACAGGTGTGTGTGTGTGTGTGTGTGTGTGTGTGTGTGTGTGTGTGTGTGTGTGTGTGTGTGTGTGTGTGTGTGTGTGTGTGTGTGTGTTAACTCTTTAGATGAATGGCTGCTTTCTGCTTGAGAACAGACTGCTTACTGAGGAGTTATGGCTGCAAACAGACTGCTTAGAAATGCTGAAGAGAAATGGCTGCTTAGAAGTACAGGTACTTGCTTTCAGGGCTTGCAACAGGTGTGTGTGTGTGTGTGTGTGTGTGTGTGTGTGTGTGTGTGTGTGTGTGTGTGTGTGTGTGTGTGTGTGTGTGTGTGTGTGTGTGTGTGTGTGTGTGTGTGTGTGTGTGTGTGTGTGTGTGTGTGTGTGTGTGTGTGTGTGTGTGTGTGTGTGTACTCTCTAGCTGACCAACTGCTCTCTGCATGAGGACAGGTTTCTTACTGAGGAGTTATGGCTCCAAACGGACTGCTTAGAAATGCTGAAGAGAAACTGCTGCTTAGAAATGAAGGTACTTGCTTTCAGGGCTTGCAACAGGAGTGTGTGTGAACTCTCTAGCTGAACGGCTGCTTTCTGCATGAGGACGGGCTGCTTACTGAGGAGTTATGGCTGCAAACGGACTGTTAGAAATTCTGAAGAGAAACGGCTGCTTAGAAATGCAGGTACTTGCTTTCAGGGGTTGCAGCAGGTGCATGTGTGTGTGTGTGTGTGTGTGTGTGTGTGTGTGTGTGTGTGTGTGTGTGTGTGTGTGTGTGTGTGTGTGAACTCTCTTGCTGAACGGCTGCTTTCTGCATCAGGACAGGCTGCTTACTGAGAAGTTATGGCTCCAAACAGACTGCATAGAAATTCTGATGAGAAACGGC